>NW_027420474.1:0-10441 GCF_009905375.1 Apium graveolens
CACTTTCGGACGACCCCAAATAAACGCGAATGCAATTTCATAAATCAATAGGGACAAATTATGAAAAGATATCCAAAAAACAAGCCGCCTCAATTTATGCTCCATACCTCGTGTACTACTGCCTACGAGAATTATTTGGAAACCTAGTTTTATTTATTTCAGCCCCGATTCACTTTCGGACGACCCCAAATAAACGCGAATGCAATTTCATAAATCAATAGGGACAAATTATGAAAAGATATCCAAAAAACAAGCCGCCTCAATTTATGCTCCATACTCGTGTACTACTGCCTACGAGAATTATTTGGAAACCTAGTTTTATTTTTCAGCCCCGATTCACTTTCGGACGACCCCAAATAAACGCGAATGCAATTTCATAAATCAATAGGGACAAATTATGAAAAGATATCCAAAAAACAAGCCGCCTCAATTTATGCTCCATACCTCGTGTACTACTGCCTACGAGAATTATTTGGAAACCTAGTTTTATTTATTTCAGCCCCGATTCACTTTCGGACGGACCCCAAATAAACGCGAATGCAATTTCATAAATCAATAGGGACAATTATGAAAAGATATCCAAAACAAGCCGCCTCAATTTATGCTCCATACATCGTGTACTACTGCACTACGAGAATTTTTTGGAAAGACCTAGTTTTATTTATTTCAGCCCCGAATTCACTTTCGGACGACCCAAATAAACGCGAATGCAATTTCATAAATCAATAGGGACAAATTATGAAAAGATATCCAAAAAACAGCCGCCTCAATGTATGCTCCATACCTTCGTGTATCTACTGCCTACGAGAATTATTTGGAAACCTAGTTTTATTTGTTTCAGCCCCGATTCACTTTCGGACGACCCCAAATAAACGCGAATGCAATTCATAAATCAATAGGGGACAAATTATGAAAAGATATCCAAAACACAAGCCGCCTCAATTTATGCTCCATACCCGTGTACTACTGCCTACGAGAATTATTTGGAAACCTAGTTTTATTTAGTTCAGCCCCGATTCACTTTCGGACGACCCCAAATAAACGCGAATGCAATTTCATAAATCAATAGGGACAAATTATGAAAAGATATCCAAAAAACAAGCCGCCTCAATTTATGCTCCATACCTCGTGTACTACTGCCTACGAGAATTATTTGGAAACCTAGTTTTATTGTATTCAGCCCCGATTCACTTTCGGACGACCCCAAATAAACGCGAATGCAATTTCATAAATCAATAGGGACAAATTATGAAAAGATATCCAAAAAAACAAGCCGCCTCAATTTATGCTCCATACCTCGTGTACTACTGCCTACGAGAATTATTTGGAAACCTAGTTTTATTTGTTTCAGCCCCGATTCACTTTCGGACGACCCCAAATAAACGCGAATGCAATTTCATAAATCAATAGGGACAAATTATGAAAAGATATCCAAAAAACAAGCCGCCTCAATTTATGCTCCATACCTCGTGTACTACTGCCTACGAGAATTATTTGGAAACCTAGTTTTATTTGTTTCAGCCCCGATTCACTTTCGGACGACCCCAAATAAACGCGAATGCAATTTCATAAATCAATAGGGACAAATTATGAAAGATATCCAAAAAACAAGCCGCCTCAATTTATGCTCCATACCTCGTGTACTACTGCCTACGAGAATTATTTGGAAACCTAGTTTTATTTATTTCAGCCCCCATTCACTTTCGGACGACCCCAAATAAACGCGAATGCAATTTCATAAATCAATAGGGACAAATTATGAAAAGATATCCAAAAAACAAGCCGCCTCAATTTATGCTCCATACATCGTGTACTACTGCCTACGAGAATTATTTGGAAACCTAGTTTATTTATTTCAGCCCCGATTCACTTTCGGACGACCCCAAATAAACGCGAATGCAATTTCATAAATCAATAGGGACAAATTATGAAAAGATATCCAAAAAACAAGCCGCCTCAATTTATGCTCCATTCCCCGTGTACTACTGCCTACGAGAATTATTTGGAAACCTAGTTTTATTTGTTTCAGCCCCGATTCACTTTCGGACGACCCCAAATAAACGCGAATGCAATTTCATAAATCAATAGGGACAAATTATGAAAAGATATCCAAAAACAAGCCGCCTCAATTTATGCTCCATACCTCGTGTACTACTGCCTACGAGAATTATTTGGAAACCTAGTTTTATTGATTTCAGCCCCGATTCACTTTCGGACGACCCCAAATAAACGCGAATGCAATTTCATAAATCAATAGGGACAAATTATGAAAAGATATCCAAAAAACAAGCCGCCTCAATTTATGCTCCATACCTCGTGTACTACTGCCTACGAGAATTTTTTGGAAACCTAGTTTTATTTATTTCAGCCCCGATTCACTTTCGGACGACCCCAAATAAACGCGAATGCAATTTCATAAATCAATAGGGACAAATTATGAAAAGATATCCAAAAAACAAGCCGCCTCAATTTATGCTCCATACCTCGTGTACTACTGCCTACGAGAATTATTTGGAAACCTAGTTTTATTTATTTCAGCCCCGATTCACTTTCGGACGACCCCAAATAAACGCGAATGCAATTTCATAAATCAATAGGGACAAATTATGAAAAGATATCCAAAAAACAAGCCGCCTCAATTTATGCTCCATACCTCGTGTACTACTGCCTACGAGAATTATTTGGAAACCTAGTTTTATTTATTTCAGCCCCGATTCACTTTCGGACGACCCCAAATAAACGCGAATGCAATTTCATAAATCAATAGGGACAAATTATGAAAAGATATCCAAAAAACAAGCCGCCTCAATTTATGCTCCATACCTCGTGTACTACTGCCTACGAGAATTATTTGGAAACCTAGTTTTATTTATTTCAGCCCCGATTCACTTTCGGACGACCCCAAATAAACGCGAATGCAATTTCATAAATCAATAGGGACAAATTATGAAAAGATATCCAAAAAACAAGCCGCCTCAATTTATGCTCCATACCTCGTGTACTACTGCCTACGAGAATTATTTGGAAACCTAGTTTTATTTATTTCAGCCCCGATTCACTTTCGGACGACCCCAAATAAACGCGAATGCAATTTCATAAATCAATAGGGACAAATTATGAAAAGATATCCAAAAAACAAGCCGCCTCAATTTATGCTCCATACATCGTGTACTACTGCCTACGAGAATTATTTGGAAACCTAGTTTTATTTATTTCAGCCCCGATTCACTTTCGGACGACCCCAAATAAACGCGAATGCAATTTCATAAATCAATAGGGACAAATTATGAAAAGATATCCAAAAAACAAGCCGCCTCAATTTATGCTCCATACCTCGTGTACTACTGCCTACGAGAATTATTTGGAAACCTAGTTTTATTTATTTCAGCCCCGATTCACTTTCGGACGACCCCAAATAAACGCGAATGCAATTTCATAAATCAATAGGGACAAATTATGAAAAGATATCCAAAAAACAAGCCGCCTCAATTTATGCTCCATACCTCGTGTACTACTGCCTACGAGAATTATTTGGAAACCTAGTTTTATTTGTTTCAGCCCCGATTCACTTTCGGACGACCCCAAATAAACGCGAATGCAATTTCATAAATCAATAGGGACAAATTATGAAAAGATATCCAAAAAACAAGCCGCCTCAATTTATGCTCCATACCTCGTGTACTACTGCCTACGAGAATTATTTGGAAACCTAGTTTTATTTATTTCAGCCCCGATTCACTTTCGGACGACCCCAAATAAACGCGAATGCAATTTCATAAATCAATAGGGACAAATTATGAAAAGATATCCAAAAAACAAGCCGCCTCAATTTATGCTCCATACCTCGTGTACTACTGCCTACGAGAATTATTTGGAAACCTAGTTTTATTTATTTCAGCCCCGATTCACTTTCGGACGACCCCAAATAAACGCGAATGCAATTTCATAAATCAATAGGGACAAATTATGAAAAGATATCCAAAAAACAAGCCGCCTCAATTTATGCTCCATACCTCGTGTACTACTGCCTACGAGAATTATTTGGAAACCTAGTTTTATTTATTTCAGCCCCGATTCACTTTCGGACGACCCCAAATAAACGCGAATGCAATTTCATAAATCAATAGGGACAAATTATGAAAAGATATCCAAAAAACAAGCCGCCTCAATTTATGCTCCATACCTCGTGTACTACTGCCTACGAGAATTATTTGGAAACCTAGTTTTATTTATTTCAGCCCCGATTCACTTTCGGACGACCCCAAATAAACGCGAATGCAATTTCATAAATCAATAGGGACAAATTATGAAAAGATATCCAAAAAACAAGCCGCCTCAATTTATGCTCCATACCTCGTGTACTACTGCCTACGAGAATTATTTGGAAACCTAGTTTTATTTATTTCAGCCCCGATTCACTTTCGGACGACCCCAAATAAACGCGAATGCAATTTCATAAATCAATAGGGACAAATTATGAAAAGATATCCAAAAAACAAGCCGCCTCAATTTATGCTCCATACCTCGTGTACTACTGCCTACGAGAATTATTTGGAAACCTAGTTTTATTTATTTCAGCCCCGATTCACTTTCGGACGACCCCAAATAAACGCGAATGCAATTTCATAAATCAATAGGGACAAATTATGAAAAGATATCCAAAAAACAAGCCGCCTCAATTTATGCTCCATACCTCGTGTACTACTGCCTACGAGAATTATTTGGAAACCTAGTTTTATTTATTTCAGCCCCGATTCACTTTCGGACGACCCCAAATAAACGCGAATGCAATTTCATAAATCAATAGGGACAAATTATGAAAAGATATCCAAAAACAAGCCGCCTCAATTTATGCTCCATACCTCGTGTACTACTGCCTACGAGAATTATTTGGAAACCTAGTTTTATTTATTTCAGCCCCGATTCACTTTCGGACGACCCCAAATAAACGCGAATGCAATTTCATAAATCAATAGGGACAAATTATGAAAAGATATCCAAAAAACAAGCCGCCTCAATTTATGCTCCATACCTCGTGTACTACTGCCTACGAGAATTATTTGGAAACCTAGTTTTATTTATTTCAGCCCCGATTCACTTTCGGACGACCCCAAATAAACGCGAATGCAATTTCATAAATCAATAGGGACAAATTATGAAAAGATATCCAAAAAACAAGCCGCCTCAATTTATGCTCCATACCTCGTGTACTACTGCCTACGAGAATTATTTGGAAACCTAGTTTTATTTATTTCAGCCCCGATTCACTTTCGGACGACCCCAAATAAACGCGAATGCAATTTCATAAATCAATAGGGACAAATTATGAAAAGATATCCAAAAAACAAGCCGCCTCAATTTATGCTCCATACCTCGTGTACTACTGCCTACGAGAATTATTTGGAAACCTAGTTTTATTTATTTCAGCCCCGATTCACTTTCGGACGACCCCAAATAAACGCGAATGCAATTTCATAAATCAATAGGGACAAATTATGAAAAGATATCCAAAAAACAAGCCGCCTCAATTTATGCTCCATACCTCGTGTACTACTGCCTACGAGAATTATTTGGAAACCTAGTTTTATTTATTTCAGCCCCGATTCACTTTCGGACGACCCCAAATAAACGCGAATGCAATTTCATAAATCAATAGGGACAAATTATGAAAAGATATCCAAAAAACAAGCCGCCTCAATTTATGCTCCATACCTCGTGTACTACTGCCTACGAGAATTATTTGGAAACCTAGTTTTATTTGTTTCAGCCCCGATTCACTTTCGGACGACCCCAAATAAACGCGAATGCAATTTCATAAATCAATAGGGACAAATTATGAAAAGATATCCAAAAAACAAGCCGCCTCAATTTATGCTCCATACCTCGTGTACTACTGCCTACGAGAATTATTTGGAAACCTAGTTTTATTTATTTCAGCCCCGATTCACTTTCGGACGACCCCAAATAAACGCGAATGCAATTTCATAAATCAATAGGGACAAATTATGAAAAGATATCCAAAAAACAAGCCGCCTCAATTTATGCTCCATACCTCGTGTACTACTGCCTACGAGAATTATTTGGAAACCTAGTTTTATTTATTTCAGCCCCGATTCACTTTCGGACGACCCCAAATAAACGCGAATGCAATTTCATAAATCAATAGGGACAAATTATGAAAAGATATCCAAAAAACAAGCCGCCTCAATTTATGCTCCATACCTCGTGTACTACTGCCTACGAGAATTATTTGGAAACCTAGTTTTATTTATTTCAGCCCCGATTCACTTTCGGACGACCCCAAATAAACGCGAATGCAATTTCATAAATCAATAGGGACAAATTATGAAAAGATATCCAAAAAACAAGCCGCCTCAATTTATGCTCCATACCTCGTGTACTACTGCCTACGAGAATTATTTGGAAACCTAGTTTTATTTATTTCAGCCCCGATTCACTTTCGGACGACCCCAAATAAACGCGAATGCAATTTCATAAATCAATAGGGACAAATTATGAAAAGATATCCAAAAAACAAGCCGCCTCAATTTATGCTCCATACCTCGTGTACTACTGCCTACGAGAATTATTTGGAAACCTAGTTTTATTTATTTCAGCCCCGATTCACTTTCGGACGACCCCAAATAAACGCGAATGCAATTTCATAAATCAATAGGGACAAATTATGAAAAGATATCCAAAAAACAAGCCGCCTCAATTTATGCTCCATACCTCGTGTACTACTGCCTACGAGAATTATTTGGAAACCTAGTTTTATTTATTTCAGCCCCGATTCACTTTCGGACGACCCCAAATAAACGCGAATGCAATTTCATAAATCAATAGGGACAAATTATGAAAAGATATCCAAAAAACAAGCCGCCTCAATTTATGCTCCATACCTCGTGTACTACTGCCTACGAGAATTATTTGGAAACCTAGTTTTATTTATTTCAGCCCCGATTCACTTTCGGACGACCCCAAATAAACGCGAATGCAATTTCATAAATCAATAGGGACAAATTATGAAAAGATATCCAAAAAACAAGCCGCCTCAATTTATGCTCCATACCTCGTGTACTACTGCCTACGAGAATTATTTGGAAACCTAGTTTTATTTATTTCAGCCCCGATTCACTTTCGGACGACCCCAAATAAACGCGAATGCAATTTCATAAATCAATAGGGACAAATTATGAAAAGATATCCAAAAAACAAGCCGCCTCAATTTATGCTCCATACCTCGTGTACTACTGCCTACGAGAATTATTTGGAAACCTAGTTTTATTTATTTCAGCCCCGATTCACTTTCGGACGACCCCAAATAAACGCGAATGCAATTTCATAAATCAATAGGGACAAATTATGAAAAGATATCCAAAAAACAAGCCGCCTCAATTTATGCTCCATACCTCGTGTACTACTGCCTACGAGAATTATTTGGAAACCTAGTTTTATTTGTTTCAGCCCCGATTCACTTTCGGACGACCCCAAATAAACGCGAATGCAATTTCATAAATCAATAGGGACAAATTATGAAAAGATATCCAAAAAACAAGCCGCCTCAATTTATGCTCCATACCTCGTGTACTACTGCCTACGAGAATTATTTGGAAACCTAGTTTTATTTATTTCAGCCCCGATTCACTTTCGGACGACCCCAAATAAACGCGAATGCAATTTCATAAATCAATAGGGACAAATTATGAAAAGATATCCAAAAAACAAGCCGCCTCAATTTATGCTCCATACCTCGTGTACTACTGCCTACGAGAATTATTTGGAAACCTAGTTTTATTTATTTCAGCCCCGATTCACTTTCGGACGACCCCAAATAAACGCGAATGCAATTTCATAAATCAATAGGGACAAATTATGAAAAGATATCCAAAAAACAAGCCGCCTCAATTTATGCTCCATACCTCGTGTACTACTGCCTACGAGAATTATTTGGAAACCTAGTTTTATTTATTTCAGCCCCGATTCACTTTCGGACGACCCCAAATAAACGCGAATGCAATTTCATAAATCAATAGGGACAAATTATGAAAAGATATCCAAAAAACAAGCCGCCTCAATTTATGCTCCATACCTCGTGTACTACTGCCTACGAGAATTATTTGGAAACCTAGTTTTATTTATTTCAGCCCCGATTCACTTTCGGACGACCCCAAATAAACGCGAATGCAATTTCATAAATCAATAGGGACAAATTATGAAAAGATATCCAAAAAACAAGCCGCCTCAATTTATGCTCCATACCTCGTGTACTACTGCCTACGAGAATTATTTGGAAACCTAGTTTTATTTATTTCAGCCCCGATTCACTTTCGGACGACCCCAAATAAACGCGAATGCAATTTCATAAATCAATAGGGACAAATTATGAAAAGATATCCAAAAAACAAGCCGCCTCAATTTATGCTCCATACCTCGTGTACTACTGCCTACGAGAATTATTTGGAAACCTAGTTTTATTTATTTCAGCCCCGATTCACTTTCGGACGACCCCAAATAAACGCGAATGCAATTTCATAAATCAATAGGGACAAATTATGAAAAGATATCCAAAAAACAAGCCGCCTCAATTTATGCTCCATACCTCGTGTACTACTGCCTACGAGAATTATTTGGAAACCTAGTTTTATTTATTTCAGCCCCCGATTCACTTTCGGACGACCCCAAATAAACGCGAATGCAATTTCATAAATCAATAGGGACAAATTATGAAAAGATATCCAAAAAACAAGCCGCCTCAATTTATGCTCCATACATCGTGTACTACTGCCTACGAGAATTATTTGGAAACCTAGTTTTATTTATTTCAGCCCCGATTCACTTTCGGACGACCCCAAATAAACGCGAATGCAATTTCATAAATCAATAGGGACAAATTATGAAAAGATATCCAAAAAACAAGCCGCCTCAATTTATGCTCCATACCTCGTGTACTACTGCCTACGAGAATTATTGGGAAACCTAGTTTATTTATTTCAGCCCCGATTCACTTTCGGACGACCCCAAATAAACGCGAATGCAATTTCATAAATCAATAGGGACAAATTATGAAAAGATATCCAAAAACAAGCCGCCTCAATTTATGCTCCATACCTCGTGTACTACTGCCTACGAGAATTATTTGGAAACCTAGTTTATTTGTTTCAGCCCCGATTCACTTTCGGACGACCCCAAATAAACGCGAATGCAATTTCATAAATCAATAGGGACAAATTATGAAAAGATATCCAAAAAACAGCCGCCTCAATTTATGCTCCATACATCCTTGTACTACTACCTACGAGAATTATGTTGGAAACCTAGTTTTATTTATTTCAGCCCCGATTCACTTTCGGACGACCCCCAAATAAACGCGAATGCAATTTCATAAATCAATAGGGACAAATTATGAAAAGATATCCAAAAAACAAGCCGCCTAATTTATGCTCCATACCGTCGTGTTATCTACTGCCTACGAGAATTATTGTGGCAACCTAGTTTTATTTGTTTCAGCCCCGACTTCACTTTCGGACGACCCCAAATAAACGCGAATGCAATTTCATATCAATAGGGACAAATTATGAAAAGATTACCAACACACAAGCCCCTCAATTAAGCTCCATACATCGGTTGCTAATACTGCTACGAGAAATTTTTTGCGAAAACCATAGTTTTATTTATTTCAGACCCGATTCACTTTACGGACAACCCAACATAAACGCGAATGCAATTTCATAAATCATAGGGGACAAATTATGAAAAGTATCCAAAAAACAAGCCGCCTCATGTATGCATCCATACCTCTTTTATATGACTACGAGAATTATTGGGAAACCTAGTTTTATGTTTCAGCCCCGTTCAACTTCTCGGACGAACCCAAATAAACGCAGAATGCAATTTCATAAATCAATCGGGACAATTATGAAAGATATCCAAAAACAGCTTGCCTCAATTTATGCCCAACTCGTGTACGACTGCCTACGAGAATTATTTGGAAACCTAGTTGATTTATTCCGCCCCGATTCACGTCTCGGACGACCCAAATAAGCTCGAATGCATTTCCTAAATCAATAGGGACAACTTTATGAAAGATATCAAAAAACAAGCCGCTCAATTATGCCCTCATACCTCGTGTTACTACTGACCTACGTATGAATATTTGGAACCTATTTTATTTGTTTCAGCCCCATTCACTTCGGATGACCCCAATAAACGCGAATGCAATTTCAAATGCAATAGGGACAAATTATGAAAGATATCCCAAAAAAACAAGCCGCCTCAATTTATGCTCCCATCCTCGTGTACTACTACCTACGAGAATTATTTGGAACTCTATTATTTGTTTGGCACCCGACCTTCACTTTCGGACGACCCCAAATAAACGCGACGCAATTTCATAAATCAATAGGGACAAATTATGAAAAGATATCCAAAAACAAGCCGC
>NW_027420475.1:0-110701 GCF_009905375.1 Apium graveolens
AACATGTTAACATCATATACATGCAATTAGAAATCCTTTTACCACCTCTTAGTGCCACATTCATCCGAGTCAATTTTGGTCCACATTTGTTCTAATTACCATGTAAGTCACTTTCTCACCATATAGAGTCATTTTGCAACCCTATATGAGTCACTTTCCCATCTATTTGTATAATTAACATGTTCATCATATACACCAATTTGATATCCTTTTACCACCCTCTTAGTTTCCACTTTCATACGGTCAATTTTTTTTCCACATTTTGGTTCTAATCAACCAGTAAGTCACTTTTCACACCTTTTAGAGTCGCTTGCACCCTATAAGTCACTTTCCACCATAAATCAACAATTAACATGTTAACATCATATACATCCAATTTGATATCCTTTTACCACCTTTACTGCTACTTTCATACAAGTTAATTTTGTTCCACATTTTGGCTCTAATCAACCATGTAAGTCACTTTTCAACATATATAGTCACTTTGCGTCCTATAGAGTCACTTGCCACAATATTATACAATTAACATGTTTACATCATGTACATGCAGTTAGACATCCTTTAACCACCTCTTGGTACTCCTTTCCTACAAGTCAATTTTGGGCCAAATTTTGGTTCTAATCAATCATGTAAGTGACTTCTCACCATATTCGAGTCACTTTGCACCTTATAAGAGTCACTTGCCATCATATATTGTACAATTAACATGTTAACATCATGTACATGCAATTAGAAATCCTTTTACCACCTCTTAGTGCCACATTCATGCAAGCAATCATTTGGTCTACATTTTGGTTCTAATTAACCATGTAGTCACTTTTCACCATATTAGAGTCATTTTGCACCCTATATGAGTCACTTTCCACATCTATTTGTATAATTAACATGTTAACATCATATACAACCAATTTCACATCCTTTTACCGCCTCTTAGTTCCACTTTCATACAGGTCAATTTTTTTTCCACATTTTGGTTCTAATCAACCATGCAAGTCCTTTTCACCATTTTAGAGTCGCATTGCACCCTCTAGAGTCACTTTCCACCATACAACATTAACATGTTAACATCATATACATCCAATTTGATATCCATTTACCACCTATTAATGCCACTTTCATACAAGTTAATTTTGTTCCACATTTTGGCTCTAATCAACCATGTAATCAGTTTTCACCATATTAGAGTCACTTTGCACCCTATAAGAGTCACTTTCCACCATAAATACCAATTAACATGTTAACATCATATACATCCAATTTGATATCCTTTACCACCTATTAATGCCACTTTCATACAAGTTAATTTTGTTCCACATTTTGGCTCTAATCAACCATGTAAGTCACTTTTCACCATATTAGAATCACTTTTTGCACCCTATAAGATAACTTGTCACCATATATTGATACATTAATGTTAACATCATGTACATGCAATTAGACATCCTTTAACCACCTCTTGGTACTCCTTTCCTACAAGTCATTTTTGGCCACATTTTGCTTCTAATCAATCATGTAAGTGACTTCTCACCATATTAGAGTCACTTTGCACCTTATAAGAGTCACTTGGCATCATATATTGGTACAATTAACATGTTAACATCATGTACATGCAATTAGAAATCCTTTTACCACCTCTTAGTGCCACATTCATGCAAGTCAATGTTTGTCCACATTTTGGTTCTAATTAACCATGTAAGTCACTTTTCACTATATTAGAGTCATTTTGCACCCTATATGAGTCACTTTCCACAATCTATTTGTATAATAACATGTTAACATCATATACATCCAATTTGACATCCTTTTACCACCTCTTAGTTCCACTTTCATACATGTCAATTTTGGTCCACATTTTGGTTCTAATCAACATGTAAGTCACTTTTCACCATATTAGAGTCATTTTGCATCCTATAAGAGTCACTTTCCACCATAAATACAACATTAACATGTTAATCATATACATCCATTTGATATCCTTTTACCACCTATTAATGCCACTTTCATACAAGTTAATTTTGTTCCACATTTTGGCTCTAATCAACCATGTAAGTCCTTTTTACCATATTAGAGTCACTTTGCACACTTGTCACCATATATTGAAAAAATTAACATGTTAAATCATGTACATGCAATTAGACATTCTTTAACCACCTCTTGGTACCTTTCCTACAAGACAATTTTTGGCCACATTTTGGCTCTAATCAATCATGTAAGTGACTTCTCACCATATTAGAGTCACTTTGCACCTTATAAGAGTCACTTGCCATCATATATTGGTACAATTAACATGTTAACATCATGTACATGCAATTAGAAATCCTTTTACCACCTCTTAGAGTCATTTTGGTCCACATTTTGGTTCTAATTAACCATGTAAGTCACTTTTCACCATATTAGAGTCATTTTGCACCCTATGAGTCACTTTCCACAATCTATTTGTATAATTAACATGTTAACATCATATACATCAAATTTAATTCCTTTTACCACCTCTTAGTTCCACTTTCAATACATGTCAATTTTGTTACCACATTTTGGTTTTAATCAACCATGTTAGTCACTTTTCACCATTTAGAGTCACTTTTGCACCCTATAAGAGTCACTTTCCACCATAAATACAAACAATTAACATATTAACATCATATACATCCAATTTGATATCCTTTTACCACCTATTAATGCCACTTTCATACAAGTTAATTTTTTTCCAATATTTTGGCTCTAATCAACCACGTAGTCACTTTTCACCATATTAGAATCACTTGCACCCTATAAGAGTCACTTGTCACCATATATTGAAAAAATTAACATGTTAACATCATGTACATGCAATTAGACATCCTTTAACCACCTCTTGGTACATTTCCTACAAGTCAATTTTTGGCCACATTTTGGCTCTATCAATTATGTAAGTGACTTCTCACCATATTGAGTCACTTTGCACCTTATAAGAGTCACTTGCCATCATATATTGGTACAATTAACATGTTAACATCATGTACATGCAATTAGAAATACTTTTAACACCCTCTTAGTGCCAAATTCCATCCGAGTCAATTTGGTCCACATTTTGGTTCTTATTAACCATGTAAGTCCTTTTCACCATTTTAGAGTCGCTTGCACCCTATAAGAGTGCACTTTCCACCATAAATACAACAATTAACATGTTAACATCATATACATCCAATTTGATATCCTTTTAACCACACTATTAATGCTACTTTCATACAAAGTTATTTTGTTCCACATTTTGGCTCTAATCAACCATGTAAGTCACTTTTCAACATATTAGACACTTTGCGTCCTATAAGAGTCACTTGCCACAATATATTGATACAATTAACATGTTAACATCATGTACATGCTGTTAGACATCCTTTAACCACCTCTTGGTACTTCCTTTCCTACAAGTCAATTTTGGGCCACCATTTTGGTTCTAATCAATCATAGTAGTGACTTCTCACCATATTAGAGTCCCTTTGCACCTTATAAAGTCACTTGCCATCATATATTGGTACAATTAACATGTTAACATCATGTACATGCAATTAGAAATCCTTTTACCACCTCTTAGTGTCACATTCATGCAAGTCAATTTTGGTCCACATTTTGGTTCTAATTAACCATGTAAGTCACTTTTCACCATATTAGAGTCATTTTGCATCCTATATGAGTCACTTTCCACAATCTATTTGTATAATTAACATGTTAACATCATATACATCCAATTTGACATCCTTTACCACCTATTAATGCTACTTTCATACAAGTTAATTTTGTTCCACATTTTGGCTCTAATCAACCATGTAAGTCACTTTCAACATATTGGAGTCACTTTGCGTCCTATAAGAGTCACTTGCCACAATTTATTGATACAATTAACATGTTAACATCATGTACATGCAATTAGACATCCTTTAACCCACCTCTTGGTACTCCATTCCTACAAGTCAATTTTGGGCCACATTTTGGTTCTAATCAATCATGTAAGTGACTTCTCACCATATTAGAGTCACTTTGCACCTTATAAGAGTCAGTTGCCATCATATATTGGTACAATTAACATGTTAACATCATGTACATGCAATTAGAAATCCTTTTACCACCTCTTAGTGCCACATTCATGCAAGTCAATTTTGGTCCACATTTTGGGTTCTAATTAACCAAGTCACTTTTCACCATATTAGAGTCATTTGCACCCTATATGAGTCACTTTCCACAATCTATTTGTATAATTAACATGTTAACATCATATACATCCAATTTGACATCCTTTTACCACCTCTTAGTTCCACTTTCATACATGTCAATTTTGGTCCACATTTTGGTTCTAATCAACCATGCAAGTCACTTTTCACCATATTAGAGTCACTTTGCACCCTATAAGAGTCACTTTCCACCATAAATACAACAATTAACATGTTAACATCATATACATCCAATTTGATATCCTTTTACCACCTATTAATGCCACTTTCATACAAGTTAATTTTGTTCCATATTTTGGCTCTAATTAACCATGTAAGTCACTTTTCACCATATTAGAATCACTTTGCACCCTATAAGAGTCACTTGTCACCATATATTGATACAATTAGCATGTTAGCATCATGTACATGCAATTAGACGTCCTTTAACCACCTCTTTGTACCCCTTTCTTACAAGTCAATTTTTGGCCACATTTTGGCTCTAATCAATCATGTAAGTGACTTCTCAGCATATTAGTCACTTTGCACCTTATAAGAGTCACTTGCCATCATATATTGGTACAGTTAACATGTTAACATCATGTACATGCAATTAGAAATCCTTTACCACCTCTTAGTGCCACATTCATCCGAGTCAATTTTGGTCCAAATTTTGGTTCTAATTAACCAAGTCACTTTTCACCATATTAGAGTCATTTTGCACCCTATATGAGTCACTTTCCACAATCTATTTGTATAATTAACATGTTAACATCATATACATCCAATTTATATCCTTTTACCACCTCTTAGTTCCACTTTCATACAGGTCAATTTTGTTCCACATTTTGGTTCTAATCAACCATGTTAGTCACTTTTCACCATTTTAGAGTCACTTTGCACCCTATAAGAGTCACTTTCCACCATAAATACAACAATTAACATGTTAACATCATATACATCCAATTTGATATCCTTTTACCAGCTATTAATGCCACTTTCATACAAGTTAATTTTGTTCCATATTTTGGCTCTAATCAACCACGTAAGTCACTTTTCACCATATTAGAATCACTTTGCACCCTATAACAGTCACTTGTCACCATATATTGATACAATTAACATGTTAACATCATGTACATGCAATTAGACGTCCTTTAACCACCTCTTGGTACCCCTTTCTTACAAGTCAATTTTTGGCCACATTTTGGCTCTAATCAATCATGTAAGTGACTTCTCAGCATATTAGTCACTTTGCACCTTATAAGAGTCACTTGCCATCATATATTGGTACAGTTAACAAGTTAACATCATGTACATGCAATTAGAAATCCTTTTACCACCTCTTAGTGCCACATTCATCCGAGTCAATTTAGGACCACATTTTGGTTCTAATTAACCATAGTCACTTTCACCATATTAGAGTCATTTTGCACCCTATATGAGTCACTTTCCACAATCTATTTGTATAATTAACATGTTAACATCATATACATCCAATTTGACATCCTTTTACCACCTCTTAGTTCCACTTTCATACAGGTCAATGTTTGTTCCACATTTTGTTCTAATCAACCATGTAAGTCACTTTTCACCATTTTAGAGTCCTTTGCACCCTATAAGAGTCACTTTCCACCATAAATACAACAATTAACATGTTAACATCATATACATCCAATTTGATATCCTTTTACCACCTATTAATGCTACTTTCATACAAGTTAATTTTGTTCCACATTTTGGCTCTAATCAACCAGGTAAGTCACTTTTCAACATATTAGGAGTCACTTTGCGTCCTATAAGAGTCACTTGTCACCAATATTATTGATACAATTAACATGTTAACATCATGTACATGCAATTAGACATCCTTTAACCACCTCTTGTTACTCCATTCCTACAAGTCAATTTTGAGCCACATTTTGGTTCTAATCAATCATGTAAGTGACTTCTCACCATATTAGAGTCACTTTGCACCTTATAAGAGTCACTTGCCATCATATATTGGTACAATTAACATGTTAACATCATGTACATGCAATTAGAAATCCTTTTACCACCTCTTAGTGCCACATTCATGCAAGTCAATTTTGGTTCACATTTTGGTTCTAATTAACCATGTAAGTCACTTTTCACCATATTAGAGTCATTTTGCACCATGTTAACATCATATACATCCAATTTGACATCCTTTTACCACCTCTTAGTTCCACTTTCATACATGTCAATTTTGGTCCACATTTTGGTTCTAATCAACCATGTAAGTCACTTTTCGCCATATTAGAGTCACTTTGCACCCTATAAGAGTCACTTTCCACCATAAATACAACAATTAACATGTTAACATCATATACATCCAATTTGATATCCTTTTACCACCTATTAATGCCACTTTCATACAAGTTAATTTTGTTCCATATTTTGGCTCTAATCAACCATGTAAGTCACTTTTCACCATATTAGAATCACTTTGCACCCTATAAGAGTCACTTGTCACCATATATTGATACAATTAGCATGTTAGCATCATGTACATGCAATTAGACGTCCTTTAACCACCTCTTTCTACCCCTTTCCTACAAGTCAATTTTTTGCCACATTTTGGCTCTAATCAATCATGTAAGTGACTTCTCAGCATATTAGAGTCACTTTGCACCTTATAAGAGTCACTTGCCATCATATATTGGTACAGTTAACATGTTAACATCATGTACATGCAATTAGAAATCCTTTTACCACCTCTTAGTGCCACATTCATCCGAGTCAATTTTGGTCCACATTTTGGTTCTAATTAACCATAGTCACTTTTCACCATATTAGAGTCATTTTGCACCCTATATGAGTCACTTTCCACAATCTATTTGTATAATTAACATGTTAACATCATATACATCCAATTTGATATCCTTTTACCACCTCTTAGTTCCACTTTCATACAGGTCAATTTTTTTCCACATTTTGGTTCTAATCAACCATGTAAGTCACTTTTCACCATTTTAGAGTCGCTTGCACCCTATAAGAGTCACTTTCCACCATAAATACAACAATTAACATGTTAACATCATATACATCCAATTTGATATCCTTTACCACCTATTAATGCTACTTTCATACAAGTTAATTTTGTTCCACATTTTGGCTCTAATCAACCATGTAAGTCACTTTTCAACATATTAGAGTCACTTTGCGTCCTATAAGAGTCACTTGCCACAATATATTTATACAATTAACATGTTAACATCATGTACATGCAGTTAGACATCCTTTAACCACCTCTTGGTACTCCTTTCCTACAAGTCAATTTTGGGCCACATTTTGGTTCTAATCAATCATGTAAGTGACTTCTCACCATATTAGAGTCACTTTGCACCTTATAAGAGTCACTTGCCATCATATATTGGTACAATTAACATGTTAACATCGTGTACATGAAATTAGAAATCCTTTTACCACCTCTTAGTGCCACATTCATGCAAGTCAATTTTGGTCTACATTTTGTTTCTAATTAACCATGTAAGTCACTTTTCACCATATTAGAGTCATTTTGCACCTATATGAGTCACTTTCCACAATCTATTTGTATAATTACATGTTAACATCATATACATCCAATTTGACATCCTTTTACCACCTATTAATGCTACTTTCATACAAGTTAATTTGTTCCACATTTTGGCTCTAATCAACCATGTAAGGTCACTTTTCAACATATTGGAGTCACTTTGCGTCCTGTAAGAGTCACTTGCCACAATTTATTGATACAATTAACATGTTAACATCATGTACATGCAATTAGACATCCTTTAACCACCTCTTGGTACTCCATTCCTACAAGTCAATTTTGGGCCACATTTTGGTTCTAATCAATCATGTAAGTGACTTCTCACCATATTAGAGTCACTTTGCACCTTATAAGAGTCACTTGCCATCATATATTGGTACAATTAACATGTTAACATTATGTACATGCAATTAGAAATCCTTTTACCACCTCTTAGTGCCACATTCATCCGAGTCAATTTTGGTCCACATTTTGGTTCTAATTAACCATGCAAGTCACTTTTCACCATATTAGAGTCATTTGCACCCTATATGAGTCACTTTCCACAAGTCTATTTGTATAATTAACATGTTAACATCATATACATCCAATTTGACATCCTTTTACCACCTCTTAGTTGCACTTTCATACAGGTCAATTTTTTTCCACATTTTGGTTCTAATCAACCATGTAAGTCACTTTTCACCATTTTAGAGTCGCTTTGCACCCTATAAGAGTCACTTTCCACCATAAATACAACAATGAACATGTTAACATCATATACATCCAATTTGATATCCTTTTACCACCTATTAATGCTACTTTCATACAAGTTAATTTTGTTCCACATTTTGCTCTAATCAACCATGTAAGTCACTTTTCAACATATTAGACACTTTGCGTCCTATAAGAGTCACTTGCCACAATATATTGATACAATTAACATGTTAACATCATGTACATGCTGTTAGACATCCTTTAACCACCTCTTGGTACTCCTTTCCTACAAGTCAATTTGGGCCACATTTTGGTTCTAATCAATCATGTAAGTGACTTCTCACCATATTAGAGTCACTTTGCACCTTATAAGAGTCACTTGCCATCATATATTGGTACAATTATGACATCATGTACATGCAATTAGAAATCCTTTTACCACCTCTTAGTGTCACATTCATGCAAGTCAATTTTGGTCCACATTTTGGTTCTAGTTAACCATGTAAGTCACTTTTCACCATATTAGAGTCATTTTGCACCCTATATGAGTCACTTTCCACAATCTATTTGTATAATTAACATGTTAACATCATATACATCCAATTTGACATCCTTTTACCACCTATTAATGCTACTTTCATACAAGTTAATTTTGTTCCACATTTTGGCTCTAATCAACCATGTAAGTCACTTTTCAACATATTGGAGTCACTTTGCGTCCTATAAGAGTCACTTGCCACAATTTATTGATACAATTAACATGTTAACATCATGTACATGCAATTAGACATGTTAACATCATGTACATGCAATTAGAAATCCTTTTACCACCTCTTAGTGCCACATTCATCCGAGTCAATTTTGGTCCACATTTTGGTTCTAATTAACCAAGTCACTTTTCACCATATTAGAGTCATTTTGCACCCTATATGAGTCACTTTCCACAATCTATTTGTATAATTAACATGTTAACATCATATACATCCAATTTGATATCCTTTTTCCACCTCTTAGTTCCACTTTCATATAGGTCAATTTTTTTCCACATTTTGGTTCTAATCAACCATGTAAGTCACTTTTCACCATTTTAGAGTCGCTTGCACCCTATAAGAGTCACTTTCCACCATAAATACAACAATTAACATGTTAACATCATATACATCCAATTTGATATCCTTTTACCACCTATTAATGCTACTTTCATACAAGTTAATTTTGTTCCACATTTTGGCTCTAATCAACCATGCAAGTCACTTTTCAACATATTAGAGTCACTTTGCGTCCTATAAGAGTCACTTGCCACAATATATTTATACAATTAACATGTTAACATCATGTACATGCAGTTAGACATCCTTTAACCACCTCTTGGTACTCCTTTCCTACAAGTCAATTTTGGGCCACATTTTGGTTCTAATCAATCATGTAAGTGACTTCTCACCATATTAGAGTCACTTTGCACCTTATAAGAGTCACTTGCCATCATATATTGGTACAATTAACATGTTAACATCGTGTACATGCAATTAGAAATCCTTTTACCACCTCTTAGTGCCACATTCATGCAAGTCAATTTTGGTCTACATTTTGTTTCTAATTAACCATGTAAGTCACTTTTCACCATATTAGAGTCATTTTGCACCTATATGAGTCACTTTCCACAATCTATTTGTATAATTAACATGTTAACATCATATACATCCAATTTGACATCCTTTTACCACCTATTAATGCTACTTTCATACAAGTTAATTTTGTTCCACATTTTGGCTCTAATCAACCATGTAAGTCACTTTTCAACATATTGGAGTCACTTTGCGTCCTATAAGAGTCACTTGCCACAATTTATTGATACAATTAACATGTTAACATCATGTACATGCAATTAGACATCCTTTAACCACCTCTTGGTACTCCATTCCTACAAGTCAATTTTGGGCCACATTTTGGTTCTAATCAATCATGTAAGTGACTTCTCACCATATTAGAGTCACTTTGCACCTTATAAGAGTCACTTGCCATCATATATTGGTACAATTAACATGTTAACATCATGTACATGCAATTAGAAATCCTTTTACCACCTTTTAGTGCCACATTCATCCGAGTCAATTTTGGTCCACATTTTGGTTCTAATTAACCAAGTCACTTTTCACCATATTAGAGTCATTTTGCACCCTATATGAGTCACTTTCCACAATCTATTTGTATAATTAACATGTTAACATCATATACATCCAATTTGACATCCTTTTACCACCTCTTAGTTGCACTTTCATACAGGTCAATTTTTTTCCACATTTTGGTTCTAATCAACCATGTAAGTCACTTTTCACCATTTTAGAGTCGCTTTGCACCCTATAAGAGTCACTTTCCACCATAAATACAACAATTAACATGTTAACATCATATACATCCAATTTGATATCCTTTCACCACCTATTAATGCTACTTTCATACAAGTTAATTTTGTTCCACATTTTGGCTCTAATCAACCATGTAAGTCACTTTTCAACATATTAGACACTTTGCGTCCTATAAGAGTCACTTGCCACAATATATTGATACAATTAACATGTTAACATCATGTACATGCTGTTAGACATCCTTTAACCACCTCTTGGTACTCCTTTCCTACAAGTCAATTTTGGGCCACATTTTGGTTCTAATCAATCATGTAAGTGACTTCTCAGCATATTAGAGTCACTTTGCACCTTATAAGAGTCACTTGCCATCATATATTGGTACAGTTAACATGTTAACATCATGTACATGCAATTAGAAATCCTTTTACCACCTCTTAGTGCCACATTCATCCGAGTCAATTTTGGTCCACATTTTGGTTCTAATTAACCAAGTCACTTTTCACCATATTAGAGTCATTTTGCACCCTATATGAGTCACTTTCCACAATCTATTTGTATAATTAACATGTTAACATCATATACATCCAATTTGATATCCTTTTTCCACCTCTTAGTTCCACTTTCATACAGGTCAATTTTTTTTCCACATTTTGGTTCTATTCAACCATGTAAGTCACTTTTCACCATTTTAGAGTCGCTTGCACCCTATAAGAGTCACTTTCCACCATAAATACAACAATTAACATGTTAACATCATATACATCCAATTTGATATCCTTTTACCACCTATTAATGCTACTTTCATACAAGTTAATTTTGTTCCACATTTTGGCTCTAATCAACCATGCAAGTCACTTTTCAACATATTAGAGTCACTTTGCGTCCTATAAGAGTCAGTTGCCACAATATATTTATACAATTAACATGTTAACATCATATCATGTACATGCAGTTAGACATCCTTTAACCACCTCTTGGTACTCCTTTCCTACAAGTCAATTTTGGACCACATTTTGGTTCTAATCAATCATGTAAGTGACTTCTCACCATATTAGAGTCACTTTGCACCTTATAAGAGTCACTTGCCATCATATATTGGCACAATTAACATGTTAACATCGTGTACATGCAATTAGAAATCCTTTTACCACCTCTTAGTGCCACATTCATGCAAGTCAATTTTGGTCTACATTTTGTTTCTAATTAACCATGTAAGTCTCTTTTCACCATATTAGAGTCATTTTGCACCTATATGAGTCACTTTCCACAATCTATTTGTATAATTAACATGTTAACATCATATACATCCAATTTGACATCCTTTTACCACCTATTAATGCTACTTTCATACAAGTTAATTTTGTTCCACATTTTGGCTCTAATCAACCATGTAAGTCACTTTTCAACATATTGGAGTCACTTTGCGTCCTATAAGAGTCACTTGCCACAATTTATTGATACAATTAACATGTTAACATCATGTACATGCAATTAGACATCCTTTAACCACCTCTTGGTACTCCATTCCTACAAGTCTATTTTGGGCCACATTTTGGTTCTAATCAATCATGTAAGTGACTTCTCACCATATTAGAGTCACTTTGCACCTTATAAGAGTCACTTGCCATCATATATTGGTACAATTAACATGTTAACATCATGTACATGCAATTAGAAATCCTTTTACCACCTCTTAGTGCCACATTCATCCGAGTCAATTTTGGTCCACATTTTGGTTCTAATTAACCAAGTCACTTTTCACCATATTAGAGTCATTTTGCACCCTATATGAGTCACTTTCCACAATCTATTTGTATAATTAACATGTTAACATCATATACATCCAATTTGACATCCTTTTACCACCTCTTAGTTGCACTTTCATACAGGTCAATTTTTTTCCACATTTTGGTTCTAATCAACCATGTAAGTCACTTTTCACCATTTTAGAGTCGCTTTGCACCCTATAAGAGTCACTTTCCACCATAAATACAACAATTAACATGTTAACATCATATACATCCAATTTGATATCCTTTTACCACCTATTAAAGCTACTTTCATACAAGTTAATTTTGTTCCACATTTTGGCTCTAATCAACCATGTAAGTCACTTTTCAACATATTAGACACTTTGCGTCCTATAAGAGTCACTTGCCACAATATATTGATACAATTAACATGTTAACATCATGTACATGCTGTTAGACATCCTTTAACCACCTCTTGGTACTCCTTTCCTACAAGTCAATTTTGGGCCACATTTTGGTTCTAATCAATCATGTAAGTGACTTCTCACCATATTAGAGTCACTTTGCACCTTATAAGAGTCACTTGCCATCATATATTGGTACAATTATGACATCATGTACATGCAATTAGAAATCCTTTTACCACCTCTTAGTGTCACATTCATGCAAGTCAATTTTGGTCCACATTTTGGTTCTAATTAACCATGTAAGTCACTTTTCACCATATTAGAGTCATTTTGCACCCTATATGAGTCACTTTCCACAATCTATTTGTATAATTAACATGTTAACATCATATACATCCAATTTGACATCCTTTTACCACCTATTAATGCTACTTTCATACAAGTTAATTTTGTTCCACATTTTGGCTCTAATCAACCATGTAAGTCACTTTTCAACATATTGGAGTCACTTTGCGTCCTATAAGAGTCACTTGCCACAATTTATTGATACAATTCATGTACATGCAATTAGACATGTTAACATCATGTACATGCAATTAGAAATCCTTTTAACCACCTCTTAGTGCCACATTCATCCGAGTCAATTTTGGTCCACATTTTGGTTCTAATTAACCAAGTCACTTTTCACCATATTAGAGTCATTTTGCACCCTATATGAGTCACTTTCCACAATCTATTTGTATAATTAACATGTTAACATCATATACATCCAATTTGATATCCTTTTTCCACCTCTTAGTTCCACTTTCATACAGGTCAATTTTTTTCCACATTTTGGTTCTAATCAACCATGTAAGTCACTTTTCACCATTTTAGAGTCGCTTGCACCCTATAAGAGTCACTTTCCACCATAAATACAACAATTAACATGTTAACATCATATACATCCAATTTGATATCCTTTTACCACCTATTAATGCTACTTTCATACAAGTTAATTTTGTTCCACATTTTGGCTCTAATCAACCATGCAAGTCACTTTTCAACATATTAGAGTCACTTTGCGTCCTATAAGAGTCACTTGCCACAATATATTTATACAATTAACATGTTAACATCATGTACATGCAGTTAGACATCCTTTAACCACCTCTTGGTACTCCTTTCCTACAAGTCAATTTTGGGCCACATTTTGGTTCTAATCAATCATGTAAGTGACTTCTCACCATATTAGAGTCACTTTGCACCTTATAAGAGTCACTTGCCATCATATATTGGTACAATTAACATGTTAACATCGTGTACATGCAATTAGAAATCCTTTTACCACCTCTTAGTGCCACATTCATGCAAGTCAATTTTGGTCTACATTTTGTTTCTAATTAACCATGTAAGTCACTTTTCACCATATTAGAGTCATTTTGCACCTATATGAGTCACGTTCCACAATCTATTTGTATAATTAACATGTTAACATCATATACATCCAATTTGACATCCTTTTACCACCTATTAATGCTACTTTCATACAAGTTAATTTTGTTCCACATTTTGGCTCTAATCAACCATGTAAGTCACTTTTCAACATATTGGAGTCACTTTGCGTCCTATAAGAGTCACTTGCCACAATTTATTGATACAATTAACATGTTAACATCATGTACATGCAATTAGACATCCTTTAACCACCTCTTGGTACTCCATTCCTACAAGTCAATTTTGGGCCACATTTTGGTTCTAATCAATCATGTAAGTGACTTCTCACCATATTAGAGTCACTTTGCACCTTATAAGAGTCACTTGCCATCATATATTGGTACAATTAACATGTTAACATCATGTACATGCAATTAGAAATCCTTTTACCACCTTTTAGTGCCACATTCATCCGAGTCAATTTTGGTCCACATTTTGGTTCTAATTAACCAAGTCACTTTTCACCATATTAGAGTCATTTTGCACCCTATATGAGTCACTTTCCACAATCTATTTGTATAATTAACATGTTAACATCATATACATCCAATTTGACATCCTTTTACCACCTCTTAGTTGCACTTTCATACAGGTCAATTTTTTTCCACATTTTGGTTCTAATCAACCATGTAAGTCACTTTTCACCATTTTAGAGTCGCTTTGCACCCTATAAGAGTCACTTTCCACCATAAATACAACAATTAACATGTTAACATCATATACATCCAATTTGATATCCTTTCACCACCTATTAATGCTACTTTCATACAAGTTAATTTTGTTCCACATTTTGGCTCTAATCAACCATGTAAGTCACTTTTCAACATATTAGACACTTTGCGTCCTATAAGAGTCACTTGCCACAATATATTGATACAATTAACATGTTAACATCATGTACATGCTGTTAGACATCCTTTAACCACCTCTTGGTACTCCTTTCCTACAAGTCAATTTTGGGCCACATTTTGGTTCTAATCAATCATGTAAGTGACTTCTCAGCATATTAGAGTCACTTTGCACCTTATAAGAGTCACTTGCCATCATATATTGGTACAGTTAACATGTTAACATCATGTACATGCAATTAGAAATCCTTTTACCACCTCTTAGTGCCACATTCATCCGAGTCAATTTTGGTCCACATTTTGGTTCTAATTAACCAAGTCACTTTTCACCATATTAGAGTCATTTTGCACCCTATATGAGTCACTTTCCACAATCTATTTGTATAATTAACATGTTAACATCATATACATCCAATTTGATATCCTTTTTCCACCTCTTAGTTCCACTTTCATACAGGTCAATTTTTTTTCCACATTTTGGTTCTATTCAACCATGTAAGTCACTTTTCACCATTTTAGAGTCGCTTGCACCCTATAAGAGTCACTTTCCACCATAAATACAACAATTAACATGTTAACATCATATACATCCAATTTGATATCCTTTTACCACCTATTAATGCTACTTTCATACAAGTTAATTTTGTTCCACATTTTGGCTCTAATCAACCATGCAAGTCACTTTTCAACATATTAGAGTCACTTTGCGTCCTATAAGAGTCAGTTGCCACAATATATTTATACAATTAACATGTTAACATCATATCATGTACATGCAGTTAGACATCCTTTAACCACCTCTTGGTACTCCTTTCCTACAAGTCAATTTTGGACCACATTTTGGTTCTAATCAATCATGTAAGTGACTTCTCACCATATTAGAGTCACTTTGCACCTTATAAGAGTCACTTGCCATCATATATTGGCACAATTAACATGTTAACATCGTGTACATGCAATTAGAAATCCTTTTACCACCTCTTAGTGCCACATTCATGCAAGTCAATTTTGGTCTACATTTTGTTTCTAATTAACCATGTAAGTCTCTTTTCACCATATTAGAGTCATTTTGCACCTATATGAGTCACTTTCCACAATCTATTTGTATAATTAACATGTTAACATCATATACATCCAATTTGACATCCTTTTACCACCTATTAATGCTACTTTCATACAAGTTAATTTTGTTCCACATTTTGGCTCTAATCAACCATGTAAGTCACTTTTCAACATATTGGAGTCACTTTGCGTCCTATAAGAGTCACTTGCCACAATTTATTGATACAATTAACATGTTAACATCATGTACATGCAATTAGACATCCTTTAACCACCTCTTGGTACTCCATTCCTACAAGTCTATTTTGGGCCACATTTTGGTTCTAATCAATCATGTAAGTGACTTCTCACCATATTAGAGTCACTTTGCACCTTATAAGAGTCACTTGCCATCATATATTGGTACAATTAACATGTTAACATCATGTACATGCAATTAGAAATCCTTTTACCACCTCTTAGTGCCACATTCATCCGAGTCAATTTTGGTCCACATTTTGGTTCTAATTAACCAAGTCACTTTTCACCATATTAGAGTCATTTTGCACCCTATATGAGTCACTTTCCACAATCTATTTGTATAATTAACATGTTAACATCATATACATCCAATTTGACATCCTTTTACCACCTCTTAGTTGCACTTTCATACAGGTCAATTTTTTTCCACATTTTGGTTCTAATCAACCATGTAAGTCACTTTTCACCATTTTAGAGTCGCTTTGCACCCTATAAGAGTCACTTTCCACCATAAATACAACAATTAACATGTTAACATCATATACATCCAATTTGATATCCTTTTACCACCTATTAAAGCTACTTTCATACAAGTTAATTTTGTTCCACATTTTGGCTCTAATCAACCATGTAAGTCACTTTTCAACATATTAGACACTTTGCGTCCTATAAGAGTCACTTGCCACAATATATTGATACAATTAACATGTTAACATCATGTACATGCTGTTAGACATCCTTTAACCACCTCTTGGTACTCCTTTCCTACAAGTCAATTTTGGGCCACATTTTGGTTCTAATCAATCATGTAAGTGACTTCTCACCATATTAGAGTCACTTTGCACCTTATAAGAGTCACTTGCCATCATATATTGGTACAATTATGACATCATGTACATGCAATTAGAAATCCTTTTACCACCTCTTAGTGTCACATTCATGCAAGTCAATTTTGGTCCACATTTTGGTTCTAATTAACCATGTAAGTCACTTTTCACCATATTAGAGTCATTTTGCACCCTATATGAGTCACTTTCCACAATCTATTTGTATAATTAACATGTTAACATCATATACATCCAATTTGACATCCTTTTACCACCTATTAATGCTACTTTCATACAAGTTAATTTTGTTCCACATTTTGGCTCTAATCAACCATGTAAGTCACTTTTCAACATATTGGAGTCACTTTGCGTCCTATAAGAGTCACTTGCCACAATTTATTGATACAATTCATGTACATGCAATTAGACATGTTAACATCATGTACATGCAATTAGAAATCCTTTTACCACCTCTTAGTGCCACATTCATCCGAGTCAATTTTGGTCCACATTTTGGTTCTAATTAACCAAGTCACTTTTCACCATATTAGAGTCATTTTGCACCCTATATGAGTCACTTTCCACAATCTATTTGTATAATTAACATGTTAACATCATATACATCCAATTTGATATCCTTTTTCCACCTCTTAGTTCCACTTTCATACAGGTCAATTTTTTTCCACATTTTGGTTCTAATCAACCATGTAAGTCACTTTTCACCATTTTAGAGTCGCTTGCACCCTATAAGAGTCACTTTCCACCATAAATACAACAATTAACATGTTAACATCATATACATCCAATTTGATATCCTTTTACCACCTATTAATGCTACTTTCATACAAGTTAATTTTGTTCCACATTTTGGCTCTAATCAACCATGCAAGTCACTTTTCAACATATTAGAGTCACTTTGCGTCCTATAAGAGTCACTTGCCACAATATATTTATACAATTAACATGTTAACATCATGTACATGCAGTTAGACATCCTTTAACCACCTCTTGGTACTCCTTTCCTACAAGTCAATTTTGGGCCACATTTTGGTTCTAATCAATCATGTAAGTGACTTCTCACCATATTAGAGTCACTTTGCACCTTATAAGAGTCACTTGCCATCAT
This sequence comes from Apium graveolens, assembly GCF_009905375.1. Classification (NCBI taxonomy): domain Eukaryota; kingdom Viridiplantae; phylum Streptophyta; class Magnoliopsida; order Apiales; family Apiaceae; genus Apium; species Apium graveolens. Next base: position 18,549 of record NW_027420475.1, read on the forward strand.
ATATTGGTACAATTAACATGTTAACATCGTGTACATGCAATTAGAAATCCTTTTACCACCTCTTAGTGCCACATTCATGCAAGTCAATTTTGGTCTACATTTTGTTTCTAATTAACCATGTAAGTCACTTTTCACCATATTAGAGTCATTTTGCACCTATATGAGTCACGTTCCACAATCTATTTGTATAATTAACATGTTAACATCATATACATCCAATTTGACATCCTTTTACCACCTATTAATGCTACTTTCATACAAGTTAATTTTGTTCCACATTTTGGCTCTAATCAACCATGTAAGTCACTTTTCAACATATTGGAGTCACTTTGCGTCCTATAAGAGTCACTTGCCACAATTTATTGATACAATTAACATGTTAACATCATGTACATGCAATTAGACATCCTTTAACCACCTCTTGGTACTCCATTCCTACAAGTCAATTTTGGGCCACATTTTGGTTCTAATCCATCATGTAAGTGACTTCTCACCATATTAGAGTCACTTTGCACCTTATAAGAGTCACTTGCCATCATATATTGGTACAATTAACATGTTAACATCATGTACATGCAATTAGAAATCCTTTTACCACCTCTTAGTGCCACATTCATCCGAGTCAATTTTGGTCCACATTTTGGTTCTAATTAACCAAGTCACTTTTCACCATATTAGAGTCATTTTGCACCCTATATGAGTCACTTTCCACAATCTATTTGTATAATTAACATGTTAACATCATATACATCCAATTTGACATCCTTTTACCACCTCTTAGTTGCACTTTCATACAGGCCAATTTTTTTCCACATTTTGGTTCTAATCAACCATGTAAGTCACTTTTCACCATTTTAGAGTCGCTTTGCACCCTATAAGAGTCACTTTCCACCATAAATACAACAATTAACATGTTAACATCATATACATCCAATTTGATATCCTTTTACCACCTATTAAAGCTACTTTCATACAAGTTAATTTTGTTCCACATTTTGGCTCTAATCAACCATGTAAGTCACTTTTCAACATATTAGACACTTTGCGTCCTATAAGAGTCACTTGCCACAATATATTGATACAATTAACATGTTAACATCATGTACATGCTGTTAGACATCCTTTAACCACCTCTTGGTACTCCTTTCCTACAAGTCAATTTTGGGCCACATTTTGGTTCTAATCAATCATGTAAGTGACTTCTCACCATATTAGAGTCACTTTGCACCTTATAAGAGTCACTTGCCATCATATATTGGTACAATTATGACATCATGTACATGCAATTAGAAATCCTTTTACCGCCTCTTAGTGTCACATTCATGCAAGTCAATTTTGGTCCACATTTTGGTTCTAATTAACCATGTAAGTCACTTTTCACCATATTAGAGTCATTTTGCACCCTATATGAGTCACTTTCCACAATCTATTTGTATAATTAACATGTTAACATCATATACATCCAATTTGACATCCTTTTACCACCTATTAATGCTACTTTCATACAAGTTAATTTTGTTCCACATTTTGGCTCTAATCAACCATGTAAGTCACTTTTCAACATATTGGAGTCACTTTGCGTCCTATAAGAGTCACTTGCCACAATTTATTGATACAATTCATGTACATGCAATTAGACATGTTAACATCATGCATGCAATTAGAAATCCTTTTACCACCTCTTAGTGCCACATTCATCCGAGTCAATTTTGGTCCACATTTTGGTTCTAATTAACCAAGTCACTTTTCACCATATTAGAGTCATTTTGCACCCTATATGAGTCACTTTCCACAATCTATTTGTATAATTAACATGTTAACATCATATACATCCAATTTGATATCCTTTTTCCACCTCTTAGTTCCACTTTCATACAGGTCAATTTTTTTCCACATTTTGGTTCTAATCAACCATGTAAGTCACTTTTCACCATTTTAGAGTCGCTTGCACCCTATAAGAGTCACTTTCCACCATAAATACAACAATTAACATGTTAACATCATATACATCCAATTTGATATCCTTTTACCACCTATTAATGCTACTTTCATACAAGTTAATTTTGTTCCACATTTTGGCTCTAATCAACCATGCAAGTCACTTTTCAACATATTAGAGTCACTTTGCGTCCTATAAGAGTCACTTGCCACAATATATTTATACAATTAACATGTTAACATCATGTACATGCAGTTAGACATCCTTTAACCACCTCTTGGTACTCCTTTCCTACAAGTCAATTTTGGGCCACATTTTGGTTCTAATCAATCATGTAAGTGACTTCTCACCATATTAGAGTCACTTTGCACCTTATAAGAGTCACTTGCCATCATATATTGGTACAATTAACATGTTAACATCGTGTACATGCAATTAGAAATCCTTTTACCACCTCTTAGTGCCACATTCATGCAAGTCAATTTTGGTCTACATTTTGTTTCTAATTAACCATGTAAGTCACTTTTCACCATATTAGAGTCATTTTGCACCTATATGAGTCACGTTCCACAATCTATTTGTATAATTAACATGTTAACATCATATACATCCAATTTGACATCCTTTTACCACCTATTAATGCTACTTTCATACAAGTTAATTTTGTTCCACATTTTGGCTCTAATCAACCATGTAAGTCACTTTTCAACATATTGGAGTCACTTTGCGTCCTATAAGAGTCACTTGCCACAATTTATTGATACAATTAACATGTTAACATCATGTACATGCAATTAGACATCCTTTAACCACCTCTTGGTACTCCATTCCTACAAGTCAATTTTGGGCCACATTTTGGTTCTAATCCATCATGTAAGTGACTTCTCACCATATTAGAGTCACTTTGCACCTTATAAGAGTCACTTGCCATCATATATTGGTACAATTAACATGTTAACATCGTGTACATGCAATTAGAAATCCTTTTACCACCTCTTAGTGCCACATTCATGCAAGTCAATTTTGGTCTACATTTTGTTTCTAATTAACCATGTAAGTCACTTTTCACCATATTAGAGTCATTTTGCACCTATATGAGTCACGTTCCACAATCTATTTGTATAATTAACATGTTAACATCATATACATCCAATTTGACATCCTTTTACCACCTATTAATGCTACTTTCATACAAGTTAATTTTGTTCCACATTTGGCTCTAATCAACCATGTAAGTCACTTTTCAACATATTGGAGTCACTTTGCGTCCTATAAGAGTCACTTGCCACAATTTATTGATACAATTAACATGTTAACATCATGTACATGCAATTAGACATCCTTTAACCACCTCTTGGTACTCCATTCCTACAAGTCAATTTTGGGCCACATTTTGGTTCTAATCCATCATGTAAGTGACTTCTCACCATATTAGAGTCACTTTGCACCTTATAAGAGTCACTTGCCATCATATATTGGTACAATTAACATGTTAACATCATGTACATGCAATTAGAAATCCTTTTACCGCCTCTTAGTGCCACATTCATCCGAGTCAATTTTGGTCCACATTTTGGTTCTAATTAACCAAGTCACTTTTCACCATATTAGAGTCATTTTGCACCCTATATGAGTCACTTTCCACAATCTATTTGTATAATTAACATGTTAACATCATATACATCCAATTTGACATCCTTTTACCACCTCTTAGTTGCACTTTCATACAGGTCAATTTTTTTCCACATTTTGGTTCTAATCAACCATGTAAGTCACTTTTCACCATTTTAGAGTCGCTTTGCACCCTATAAGAGTCACTTTCCACCATAAATACAACAATTAACATGTTAACATCATATACATCCAATTTGATATCCTTTTACCACCTATTAAAGCTACTTTCATACAAGTTAATTTTGTTCCACATTTTGGCTCTAATCAACCATGTAAGTCACTTTTCAACATATTAGACACTTTGCGTCCTATAAGAGTCACTTACCACAATATATTGATACAATTAACATGTTAACATCATGTACATGCTGTTAGACATCCTTTAACCACCTCTTGGTACTCCTTTCCTACAAGTCAATTTTGGGCCACATTTTGGTTCTAATCAATCATGTAAGTGACTTCTCACCATATTAGAGTCACTTTGCACCTTATAAGAGTCACTTGCCATCATATATTGGTACAATTATGACATCATGTACATGCAATTAGAAATCCTTTTACCACCTCTTAGTGTCACATTCATGCAAGTCAATTTTGGTCCACATTTTGGTTCTAATTAACCATGTAAGTCACTTTTCACCATATTAGAGTCATTTTGCACCCTATATGAGTCACTTTCCACAATCTATTTGTATAATTAACATGTTAACATCATATACATCCAATTTGACATCCTTTTACCACCTATTAATGCTACTTTCATACAAGTTAATTTTGTTCCACATTTTGGCTCTAATCAACCATGTAAGTCACTTTTCAACATATTGGAGTCACTTTGCGTCCTATAAGAGTCACTTGCCACAATTTATTGATACAATTCATGTACATGCAATTAGACATGTTAACATCATGTACATGCAATTAGAAATCCTTTTACCACCTCTTAGTGCCACATTCATCCGAGTCAATTTTGGTCCACATTTTGGTTCTAATTAACCAAGTCACTTTTCACCATATTAGAGTCATTTTGCACCCTATATGAGTCACTTTCCACAATCTATTTGTATAATTAACATGTTAACATCATATACATCCAATTTGATATCCTTTTTCCACCTCTTAGTTCCACTTTCATACAGGTCAATTTTTTTCCACATTTTGGTTCTAATCAACCATGTAAGTCACTTTTCACCATTTTAGAGTCGCTTGCACCCTATAAGAGTCACTTTCCACCATAAATACAACAATTAACATGTTAACATCATATACATCCAATTTGATATCCTTTTACCACCTATTAATGCTACTTTCATACAAGTTAATTTTGTTCCACATTTTGGCTCTAATCAACCATGCAAGTCACTTTTCAACATATTAGAGTCACTTTGCGTCCTATAAGAGTCACTTGCCACAATATATTTATACAATTAACATGTTAACATCATGTACATGCAGTTAGACATCCTTTAACCACCTCTTGGTACTCCTTTCCTACAAGTCAATTTTGGGCCACATTTTGGTTCTAATCAATCATGTAAGTGACTTCTCACCATATTAGAGTCACTTTGCACCTTATAAGAGTCACTTGCCATCATATATTGGTACAATTAACATGTTAACATCGTGTACATGCAATTAGAAATCCTTTTACCACCTCTTAGTGCCACATTCATGCAAGTCAATTTTGGTCTACATTTTGTTTCTAATTAACCATGTAAGTCACTTTTCACCATATTAGAGTCATTTTGCACCTATATGAGTCACGTTCCACAATCTATTTGTATAATTAACATGTTAACATCATATACATCCAATTTGACATCCTTTTACCACCTATTAATGCTACTTTCATACAAGTTAATTTTGTTCCACATTTTGGCTCTAATCAACCATGTAAGTCACTTTTCAACATATTGGAGTCACTTTGCGTCCTATAAGAGTCACTTGCCACAATTTATTGATACAATTAACATGTTAACATCATGTACATGCAATTAGACATCCTTTAACCACCTCTTGGTACTCCATTCCTACAAGTCAATTTTGGGCCACATTTTGGTTCTAATCAATCATGTAAGTGACTTCTCAGCATATTAGAGTCACTTTGCACCTTATAAGAGTCACTTGCCATCATATATTGGTACAGTTAACATGTTAACATCATGTACATGCAATTAGAAATCCTTTTACCACCTCTTAGTGCCACATTCATCCGAGTCAATTTTGGTCCACATTTTGGTTCTAATTAACCAAGTCACTTTTCACCATATTAGAGTCATTTTGCACCCTATATGAGTCACTTTCCACAATCTATTTGTATAATTAACATGTTAACATCATATACATCCAATTTGATATCCTTTTTCCACCTCTTAGTTCCACTTTCATACAGGTCAATTTTTTTCCACATTTTGGTTCTAATCAACCATGTAAGTCACTTTTCACCATTTTAGAGTCGCTTGCACCCTATAAGAGTCACTTTCCACCATAAATACAACAATTAACATGTTAACATCATATACATCCAATTTGATATCCTTTTACCACCTATTAATGCTACTTTCATACAAGTTAATTTTGTTCCACATTTTGGCTCTAATCAACCATGCAAGTCACTTTTCAACATATTAGAGTCACTTTGCGTCCTATAAGAGTCACTTGCCACAATATATTTATACAATTAACATGTTAACATCATGTACATGCAGTTAGACATCCTTTAACCACCTCTTGGTACTCCTTTCCTACAAGTCAATTTTGGGCCACATTTTGGTTCTAATCAATCATGTAAGTGACTTCTCACCATATTAGAGTCACTTTGCACCTTATAAGAGTCACTTGCCATCATATATTGGCACAATTAACATGTTAACATCGTGTACATGCAATTAGAAATCCTTTTACCACCTCTTAGTGCCACATTCATGCAAGTCAATTTTGGTCTACATTTTGTTCTAATTAACCATGTAAGTCACTTTTCACCATATTAGAGTCATTTTGCACCTATATGAGTCACTTTCCACAATCTATTTGTATAATTAACATGTTAACATCATATACATCCAATTTGATATCCTTTTACCACCTATTAATGCTACTTTCATACAAGTTAATTTTGTTCCACATTTTGGCTCTAATCAACCATGTAAGTCACTTTTCAACATATTGGAGTCACTTTGCGTCCTATAAGAGTCACTTGCCACAATTTATTGATACAATTAACATGTTAACATCATGTACATGCAATTAGACATCCTTTAACCACCTCTTGGCACTCCTTTCCTACAAGTCAATTTTGGGCCACATTTTGGTTCTAATCAATCATGTAAGTGACTTCTCAGCATATTAGAGTCACTTTGCACCTTATAAGAGTCACTTGCCATCATATATTGGTACAGTTAACATGTTAACATCATGTACATGCAATTAGAAATCCTTTTACCACCTCTTAGTGCCACATTCATCCGAGTCAATTTTGGTCCACATTTTGGTTCTAATTAACCAAGTCACTTTTCACCATATTAGAGTCATTTTGCACCCTATATTAGTCACTTTCCACAATCTATTTGTATAATTAACATGTTAACATCATATACATCCAATTTGACATCCTTTTACCACCTCTTAGTTGCACTTTCATACAGGTTAATTTTTTTCCACATTTTGGTTCTAATCAACCATGTAAGTCACTTTTCACCATTTTAGAGTCGCTTTGCACCCTATAAGAGTCACTTTCCACCATAAATACAACAATTAACATGTTAACATCATATACATCCAATTTGATATCCTTTTACCACCTATTAATGCTACTTTCATACAAGTTAATTTTGTTCCACATTTTGGCTCTAATCAACCATGCAAGTCACTTTTCAACATATTAGAGTCACTTTGCGTCCTATAAGAGTCACTTGCCACAATATATTTATACAATTAACATGTTAACATCATGTACATGCAGTTAGACATCCTTTAACCACCTCTTGGTACTCCTTTCCTACAAGTCAATTTTGGGCCACATTTTGGTTCTAATCAATCATGTAAGTGACTTCTCACCATATTAGAGTCACTTTGCACCTTATAAGAGTCACTTGCCATCATATATTGGCACAATTAACATGTTAACATCGTGTACATGCAATTAGAAATCCTTTTACCACCTCTTAGTGCCACATTCATGCAAGTCAATTTTGGTCCACATTTTGGTTCTAATTAACCATGTAAGTCACTTTTCACCATATTAGAGTCATTTTGCACCCTATATGAGTCACTTTCCATAATCTATTTGTATAATTAACATGTTAACATCATATACATCCAATTTGACATCCTTTTACCACCTATTAATGCTACTTTCATACAAGTTAATTTTGTTCCACATTTTGGCTCTAATCAACCATGTAAGTCACTTTTCAACATATTGGAGTCACTTTGCGTCCTATAAGAGTCACTTGCCACAATTTATTGATACAATTAACAAGTTAACATCATGTACATGCAATTAGACATCCTTTAACCACCTCTTGGTACTCCATTCCTACAAGTCAATTTTGGGCCACATTTTGGTTCTAATCAATCATGTAAGTGACTTCTCACCATATTAGAGTCACTTTGCACCTTATAAGAGTCACTTGCCATCATATATTGGTACAATTAACATGTTAACATCATGTACATGCAATTAGAAATCCTTTTACCACCTCTTAGTGCCACATTCATCCGAGTCAATTTTGGTCCACATTTTGGTTCTAATTAACCAAGTCACTTTTCACCATATTAGAGTCATTTTGCACCCTATATGAGTCACTTTCCACAATCTATTTGTATAATTAACATGTTAACATCATATACATCCAATTTGACATCCTTTTACCACCTCTTAGTTGCCACTTTCATACAGGTCAATTTTTTCCACATTTTGGTTCTAATCAACCATGTAAGTCACTTTTCACCATTTTAGAGTCGCTTTGCACCCTATAAGAGTCACTTTCCACCATAAATACAACAATTAACATGTTAACATCATATACATCCAATTTGATATCCTTTTACCACCTATTAATGCTACTTTCATACAAGTTAATTTTGTTCCACATTTTGGCTCTAATCAACCATGTAAGTCACTTTTCAACATATTAGACACTTTGCGTCCTATAAGAGTCACTTGCCACAATATATTGATACAATTAACATGTTAAAATCATGTACATGCTGTTAGACATCCTTTAACCACCTCTTGGTACTCCTTTCCTACAAGTCAATTTTGGGCCACATTTTGGTTCTAATCAATCATGTAAGTGACTTCTCACCATATTAGAGTCACTTTGCACCTTATAAGAGTCACTTGCCATCATATATTGGTACAATTAAGATGTTAACATCATGTACATGCAATTATAAATCCTTTTACCACCTCTTAGTGTCACATTCATGCAAGTCAATTTTGGTCCACATTTTGGTTCTAATTAACCATGTAAGTCACTTTTCACCATATTAGAGTCATTTTGCACCCTATATGAGTCACTTTCCACAATCTATTTGTATAATTAACATGTTAACATCATATACATCCAATTTGACATCCTTTTACCACCTATTAATGCTACTTTCATACAAGTTAATTTTGTTCCACATTTTGGCTCTAATCAACCATGTAAGTCACTTTTCAACATGTTGGAGTCAGTTTGCGTCCTATAAGAGTCACTTGCCACAATTTATTGATACAATTAACATGTTAACATCATGTACATGCAATTAGACATCCTTTAACCACCTCTTGGTACTCCATTCCTACAAGTCAATTTTGGGCCACATTTTGGTTCTAATCAATCATGTAAGTGACTTCTCACCATATTAGAGTCACTTTGCACCTTATAAGAGTCACTTGCCATCATATATTGGTACAATTAACATGTTAACATCATGTACATGCAATTAGAAATCCTTTTACCACCTCTTAGTGCCACATTCATGCAAGTCAATTTTGGTCCACATTTTGGTTCTAATTAACCATGTAAGTCACTTTTCACCATATTAGAGTCATTTTGCACCCTATATGAGTCACTTTCCACAATCTATTTGTATAATTAACATGTTAACATCATATACATCCAATTTGACATCCTTTTACCACCTCTTAGTTCCACTTTCATACAGGTCAATGTTTTTCCACATTTTGGTTCTAATCAACCATGTAAGTCACTTTTCACCATTTTAGAGTCGCTTTGCACCCTATAAGAGTCACTTTCCACCATAAATACAACAATTAACATGTTAACATCATATACATCCAATTTGATATCCTTTTACCACCTATTAATGCTACTTTCATACAAGTTAATTTTGTTCCACATTTTGGCTCTAATCAACCATGTAAGTCACTTTTCAACATATTGGAGTCACTTTGCGTCCTATAAGAGTTACTTGCCATAATTTATTGATACAATTAACATGTTAACATCATGTACATGCAATTAGACATCCTTTAACCACCTCTTGTTACTCCATTCCTACAAGTCAATTTTAAGCCACATTTTGGTTCTAATCAATCATGTAAGTGACTTCTCACCATATTAGAGTCACTTTGCACCTTATAAGAGTCACTTGCCATCATATATTGGTACAATTAACATGTTAACATCATGTACATGCAATTAGAAACCCTTTTACCACCTCTTAGTGCCACATTCATGCAAGTCAATTTTGGTCCACATTTTGGTTCTAATTAACCATGTAAGTCACTTTTCACCATATTAGAGTCATTTTGCACCATGTTAACATCATATACATCCAATTTGACATCCTTTTACCACCTCTTAGTTCCACTTTCATACATGTCAATTTTGGTCCACATTTTGGTTCTAATCAACCATGTAAGTCACTTTTCGCCATATTAGAGTCACTTTGCACCCTATAAGAGTCACTTTCCACCATAAATACAACAATTAACATGTTAACATCATATACATCCAATTTGATATCCTTTTACCACCTATTAATGCCACTTTCATACAAGTTAATTTTGTTCCCTATTTTGGCTCTAATCAACCATGTAAGTCACTTTTCACCATATTAGAATCACTTTGCACCCTATAAGAGTCACTTGTCACCATATATTGATACAATTAGCATGTTAGCATCATGTACATGCAATTAGACGTCCTTTAACCACCTCTTGGTACCCCTTTCCTACAAGTCAATTTTTGGCCACATTTTGGCTCTAATCAATCATGGAAGTGACTTCTCAGCATATTAGAGTCACTTTGCACCTTATAAGAGTCACTTGCCATCATATATTGGTACAGTTAACATGTTAACATCATGTACATGCAATTAGAAATACTTTTACCACCTCTTAGTGCCACATTCATCCGAGTCAATTTTGGTCCACATTTTGGTTCTAATTAACCAAGTCACTTTTCACCATATTAGAGTCATTTTGCACCCTATATGAGTCACTTTCCACAATCTATTTGTATAATTAACATGTTAACATCATATACATCCAATTTGATATCCTTTTTCCACCTCTTAGTTCCACTTTCATACAGGTCAATTTTTTTCCACATTTTGGTTATAATCAACCATGTAAGTCACTTTTCACCATTTTAGAGTCGCTTGCACCCTATAAGAGTCACTTTCCACCATAAATACAACAATTAACATGTTAACATCATATACATCCAATTTGATATCCTTTTACCACCTATTAATGCTACTTTCATACAAGTTAATTTTGTTCCACATTTTGGCTCTAATCAACCATGTAAGTCACTTTTCAACATATTAGAGTCACTTTGCGTCCTATAAGAGTCACTTGCCACAATATATTTATACAATTAACATGTTAACATCATGTACATGCAGTTAGACATCCTTTAACCACCTCTTGGTACTCCTTTCCTACAAGTCAATTTTGGGCCACATTTTGGTTCTAATCAATCATGTAAGTGACTTCTCACCATATTAGAGTCACTTTGCACCTTATAAGAGTCACTTGCCATCATATATTGGTACAATTAACATGTTAACATCGTGTACATGCAATTAGAAATCCTTTTACCACCTCTTAGTGCCACATTCATGCAAGTCAATTTTGGTCTACATTTTGTTTCTAATTAACCAAGTCACTTTTCACCATATTAGAGTCATTTTGCACCTATATGAGTCACTTTCCACAATCTATTTGTATAATTAACATGTTAACATCATATACATCCAATTTGACATCCTTTTACCACCTATTAATGCTACTTTCATACAAGTTAATTTTGTTCCACATTTTGGCTCTAATCAACCATGTAAGTCACTTTTCAACATATTGGAGTCACTTTGCGTCCTATAAGAGTCACTTGCCACAATTTATTGATACAATTAACATGTTAACATCATGTACATGCAATTAGACATCCTTTAACCACCTCTTGGTACTCCATTCCTACAAGTCAATTTTGGGCCACATTTTGGTTCTAATCAATCATGTAAGTGACTTCTCACCATATTAGAGTCACTTTGCACCTTATAAGAGTCACTTGCCATCATATATTGGTACAATTAACATGTTAACATCATGTACATGCAATTAGAAATCCTTTTACCACCTCTTAGTGCCACATTCATCCGAGTCAATTTTGGTCCACATTTTGGTTCTAATTAACCAAGTCACTTTTCACCATATTAGAGTCATTTTGCACCCTATATGAGTCACTTTCCACAATCTATTTGTATAATTAACATGTTAACATCATATACATCCAATTTGACATCCTTTTACCACCTCTTAGTTGCACTTTCATACAGGTCAATGTTTTTCCACATTTTGGTTCTAATCAACCATGTAAGTCACTTTTCACCATTTTAGAGTCGCTTTGCACCCTATAAGAGTCACTTTCCACCATAAATACAACAATTAACATGTTAACATCATATACATCCAATTTGATATCCTTTTACCACCTATTAAAGCTACTTTCATACAAGTTAATTTTGTTCCACATTTTGGCTCTAATCAACCATGTAAGTCACTTTTCAACATATTAGACATTTTGCGTCCTATAAGAGTCACTTGCCACAATATATTGATACAATTAACATGTTAACATCATGTACATGCTGTTAGACATCCTTTAACCACCTCTTGGTACTCCTTTCCTACAAGTCAATTTTGGGCCACATTTTGGTTCTAATCAATCATGTAAGTGACTTCTCACCATATTAGAGTCACTTTGCACCTTATAAGAGTCACTTGCCATCATATATTGGTACAATTAACATGTTAACATCATGTACATGCAATTAGAAATCCTTTTACAACCTCTTAGTGTCACATTCATGCAAGTCAATTTTGGTCCACATTTTGGTTCTAATTAACCATGTAAGTCACTTTTCACCATATTAGAGTCATTTTGCACCCTATATGAGTCACTTTCCACAATCTATTTGTATAATTAACATGTTAACATCATATACATCCAATTTGACATCCTTTTACCACCTATTAATGCTACTTTCATACAAGTTAATTTTGTTCCACATTTTAGCTCTAATCAACCATGTAAGTCACTTTTCAACATATTGGAGTCACTTTGCGTCCTATAAGAGTCACTTGCCACAATTTATTGATACAATTAACATGTTAACATCATGTACATGCAATTAGACATGTTAACATCATGTACATGCAATTAGAAATCCTTTTACCACCTCTTAGTGCCACATTCATCCGAGTCAATTTTGGTCCACATTTTGGTTCTAATTAACCAAGTCACTTTTCACCATATTAGAGTCATTTTGCACCCTATATGAGTCACTTTCCACAATCTATTTATATAATTAACATGTTAACATCATATACATCCAATTTGATATCCTTTTTCCACCTCTTAGTTCCACTTTCATACAGGTCAATTTTTTTCCACATTTTGGTTCTAATCAACCATGTAAGTCACTTTTCACCATTTTAGAGTCGCTTGCACCCTATAAGAGTCACTTTCCACCATAAATACAACAATTAACATGTTAACATCATATACATCCAATTTGATATCCTTTTACCACCTATTAATGCTACTTTCATACAAGTTAATTTTGTTCCACATTTTGGCTCTAATCAACCATGTAAGTCACTTTTCAACATATTAGAGTCACTTTGCGTCCTATAAGAGTCACTTGCCACAATATATTTATACAATTAACATGTTAACATCATGTACATGCAGTTAGACATCCTTTAACCACCTCTTGGTACTCCTTTCCTACAAGTCAATTTTGGGCCACATTTTGGTTCTAATCAATCATGTAAGTGACTTCTCACCATATTAGAGTCACTTTGCACCTTATAAGAGTCACTTGCCATCATATATTGGTACAATTAAGATGTTAACATTGTGTACATGCAATTAGAAATCCTTTTACCACCTCTTAGTGCCACATTCATGCAAGTCAATTTTGGTCTACATTTTGTTTCTAATTAACCAAGTCACTTTTCACCATATTAGAGTCATTTTGCACCTATATGAGTCACTTTCCACAATCTATTTGTATAATTAACATGTTAACATCATATACATCCAATTTGACATCCTTTTACCACCTATTAATGCTACTTTCATACAAGTTAATTTTGTTCCACATTTTGGCTCTAATCAACCATGTAAGTCACTTTTCAACATATTGGAGTCACTTTGCGTCCTATAAGAGTCACTTGCCACAATTTATTGATACAATTAACATGTTAACATCATGTACATGCAATTAGACATCCTTTAACCACCTCTTGGTACTCCATTCCTACAAGTCAATTTTGGGCCACATTTTGGTTCTAATCAATCATGTAAGTGACTTCTCACCATATTAGAGTCACTTTGCACCTTATAAGAGTCACTTGCCATCATATATTGGTACAATTAACATGTTAACATCATGTACATGCAATTAGAAATCCTTTTACCACCTCTTAGTGCCACATTCATCCGAGTCAATTTTGGTCCACATTTTGGTTCTAATTAACCAAGTCACTTTTCACCATATTAGAGTCATTTTGCACCCTATATGAGTCACTTTCCACAATCTATTTGTATAATTAACATGTTAACATCATATACATCCAATTTGACATCCTTTTACCACCTCTTAGTTGCACTTTCATACAGGTCAATGTTTTTCCACATTTTGGTTCTAATCAACCATGTAAGTCACTTTTCACCATTTTAGAGTCGCTTTGCACCCTATAAGAGTCACTTTCCACCATAAATACAACAATTAACATGTTAACATCATATACATCCAATTTGATATCCTTTTACCACCTATTAAAGCTACTTTCATACAAGTTAATTTTGTTCCACATTTTGGCTCTAATCAACCATGTAAGTCACTTTTCAACATATTAGACATTTTGCGTCCTATAAGAGTCACTTGCCACAATATATTGATACAATTAACATGTTAACATCATGTACATGCTGTTAGACATCCTTTAACCACCTCTTGGTACTCCTTTCCTACAAGTCAATTTTGGGCCACATTTTGGTTCTAATCAATCATGTAAGTGACTTCTCACCATATTAGAGTCACTTTGCACCTTATAAGAGTCACTTGCCATCATATATTGGTACAATTAACATGTTAACATCATGTACATGCAATTAGAAATCCTTTTACAACCTCTTAGTGTCACATTCATGCAAGTCAATTTTGGTCCACATTTTGGTTCTAATTAACCATGTAAGTCACTTTTCACCATATTAGAGTCATTTTGCACCCTATATGAGTCACTTTCCACAATCTATTTGTATAATTAACATGTTAACATCATATACATCCAATTTGACATCCTTTTACCACCTATTAATGCTACTTTCATACAAGTTAATTTTGTTCCACATTTTGGCTCTAATCAACCATGTAAGTCACTTTTCAACATATTGGAGTCACTTTGCGTCCTATAAGAGTCACTTGCCACAATTTATTGATACAATTAACATGTTAACATCATGTACATGCAATTAGACATGTTAACATCATGTACATGCAATTAGAAATCCTTTTACCACCTCTTAGTGCCACATTCATCCGAGTCAATTTTGGTCCACATTTTGGTTCTAATTAACCAAGTCACTTTTCACCATATTAGAGTCATTTTGCACCCTATATGAGTCACTTTCCACAATCTATTTATATAATTAACATGTTAACATCATATACATCCAATTTGATATCCTTTTTCCACCTCTTAGTTCCACTTTCATACAGGTCAATTTTTTTCCACATTTTGGTTCTAATCAACCATGTAAGTCACTTTTCACCATTTTAGAGTCGCTTGCACCCTATAAGAGTCACTTTCCACCATAAATACAACAATTAACATGTTAACATCATATACATCCAATTTGATATCCTTTTACCACCTATTAATGCTACTTTCATATAAGTTAATTTTGTTCCACATTTTGGCTCTAATCAACCATGCAAGTCACTTTTCAACATATTAGAGTCACTTTGCGTCCTATAAGAGTCACTTGCCACAATATATTTATACAATTAACATGTTAACATCATGTACATGCAGTTAGACATCCTTTAACCACCTCTTGGTACTCCTTTCCTACAAGTCAATTTTGGGCCACATTTTGGTTCTAATCAATCATGTAAGTGACTTCTCACCATATTAGAGTCACTTTGCACCTTATAAGAGTCACTTGCCATCATATATTGGTACAATTAACATGTTAACATCGTGTACATGCAATTAGAAATCCTTTTACCACCTCTTAGTGCCACATTCATGCAAGTCAATTTTGGTCTACATTTTGTTTCTAATTAACCATGTAAGTCACTTTTCACCATATTAGAGTCATTTTACACCTATATGAGTCACTTTCCACAATCTATTTGTTTAATTAACATGTTAACATCATATACATCCAATTTGACATCCTTTTACCACCTATTAATGCTACTTTCATACAAGTTAATTTTGTTCCACATTTTGGCTCTAATCAACCATGTAAGTCACTTTTCAACATATTGGAGTCACTTTGCGTCCTATAAGAGTCACTTGCCACAATTTATTGATACAATTAACATGTTAGCATCATGTACATGCAATTAGACATCCTTTAACCACCTCTTGGTACTCCATTCCTACAAGTCAATTTTGGGCCACATTTTGGTTCTAATCAATCATGTAAGTGACTTCTCACCATATTAGAGTCACTTTGCACCTTATAAGAGTCACTTGCCATCATATATTGGTACAATTAACATGTTAACATCATGTACATGCAATTAGAAATCCTTTTACCACCTCTTAGTGCCACATTCATCCGAGTCAATTTTGGTCCACATTTTGGTTCTAATTAACCAAGTCACTTTTCACCATATTAGAGTCATTTTGCACCCTATATGAGTCACTTTCCACAATCTATTTGTATAATTAACATGTTAACATCATATACATCCAATTTGACATCCTTTTACCACCTCTTAGTTGCACTTTCATACAGGTCAATTTTTTTCCACATTTTGGTTCTAATCAACCATGTAAGTCACTTTTCACCATTTTAGAGTCGCTTTGCACCCTTAAGAGTCACTTTCCACCATAAATACAACAATTAACATGTTAACATCATATACATCCAATTTGATATCCTTTTACCACCTATTAATGCTACTTTCATACAAGTTAATTTTGTTCCACATTTTGGCTCTAATCAACCATGTAAGTCACTTTTCAACATATTAGACACTTTGCGTCCTATAAGAGTCACTTGCCACAATATATTGATACAATTAACATGTTAACATCATGTACATGCTGTTAGACATCCTTTAACCACCTCTTGGTACTCCTTTCCTACAAGTCAATTTTGGGCCACATTTTGGTTCTAATCAATCATGTAAGTGACTTCTCACCATATTAGAGTCACTTTGCACCTTATAAGAGTCACTTGCCATCATATATTGGTACAATTAACATGTTAACATCATGTACATGCAATTAGAAATCCTTTTACCACCTCTTAGTGTCACATTCATGCAAGTCAATTTTGGTCCACATTTTGGTTCTAATTAACCATGTAAGTCACTTTTCACCATATTAGAGTCATTTTGCACCCTATATGAGTCACTTTCCACAATCTATTTGTATAATTAACATGTTAACATCATATACATCCAATTTGACATCCTTTTACCACCTATTAATGCTACTTTCATACAAGTTAATTTTGTTCCACATTTTGGCTCTAATCAACCATGCAAGTCACTTTTCAACATATTAGAGTCACTTTGCGTCCTATAAGAGTCACTTGCCACAATTTATTAATACAATTAACATGTTAACATCATGTACATGCAATTAGACATCCTTTAACCACCTCTTGGTACTCCATTCCTACAAGTCAATTTTGGGCCACATTTTGGTTCTAATCAATCATGTAAGTGACTTCTCACCATATTAGAGTCACTTTGCACCTTATAAGAGTCACTTGCCATCATATATTGGTACAATTAACATGTTAACATCATGTACATGCAATTAGAAATCCTTTTACCACCTCTTAGTGCCACATTCATCCAAGTCAATTTTGGTCCACATTTTGGTTCTAATTAACCAAGTCACTTTTCACCATATTAGAGTCATTTTGCACCCTATATGAGTCACTTTCCACAATCTATTTGTATAATTAACATGTTAACATCATATACATCCAATTTGACATCCTTTTACCACCTCTTAGTTGCACTTTCATACAGGTCAATTTTTTTCCACATTTTGGTTCTAATCAACCATGTAAGTCACTTTTCACCATTTTAGAGTCGCTTTGCACCCTATAAGAGTCACTTTCCACCATAAATACAACAATTAACATGTTAACATCATATACATCCAATTTGATATCCTTTTACCACATATTAATGCTACTTTCATACAAGTTAATTTTGTTCCACATTTTGGCTCTAATCAACCATGTAAGTCACTTTTCAACATATTAGACACTTTGCGTCCTATAAGAGTCACTTGCCACAATATATTGATACAATTAACATGTTAACATCATGTACATGCTGTTAGACATCCTTTAACCACCTCTTGGTACTCCTTTCCTACAAGTCAATTTTGGGTCACATTTTGGTTCTAATCAATCATGTAAGTGACTTCTCAGCATATTAGAGTCACTTTGCACCTTATAAGAGTCACTTGCCATCATATATTGGTACAGTTAACATGTTAACATCATGTACATGCAATTAGAAATCCTTTTACCACCTCTTAGTGCCACATTCATCCGAGTCAATTTTGGTCCACATTTTGGTTCTAATTAACCAAGTCACTTTTCACCATATTAGAGTCATTTTGCACCCTATATGAGTCACTTTCCACAATCTATTTGTATAATTAACATGTTAACATCATATACATCCAATTTGATATCCTTTTTCCACCTCTTAGTTCCACTTTCATACAGGTCAATTTTTTTCCACATTTTGGTTCTAATTAACCATGTAAGTCACTTTTCACCATTTTAGAGTCGCTTGCACCCTATAAGAGTCACTTTCCACCATAAATACAACAATTAACATGTTAACATCATATACATCCAATTTGATATCCTTTTACCACCTATTAATGCTACTTTCATATAAGTTAATTTTGTTCCACATTTTGGCTCTAATCAACCATGCAAGTCACTTTTCAACATATTAGAGTCACTTTGCGTCCTATAAGAGTCACTTGCCACAATATATTTATACAATTAACATGTTAACATCATGTACATGCAGTTAGACATCCTTTAACCACCTCTTGGTACTCCTTTCCTACAAGTCAATTTTGGGCCACATTTTGGTTCTAATCAATCATGTAAGTGACTTCTCACCATATTAGAGTCACTTTGCACCTTATAAGAGTCACTTGCCATCATATATTGGTACAATTAACATGTTAAC
Organism: Apium graveolens; assembly: GCF_009905375.1. NCBI lineage: Eukaryota > Viridiplantae > Streptophyta > Magnoliopsida > Apiales > Apiaceae > Apium > Apium graveolens. The sequence continues at coordinate 38,113 of NW_027420475.1, forward strand.
ATCGTGTACATGCAATTAGAAATCCTTTTACCACCTCTTAGTGCCACATTCATGCAAGTCAATTTTGGTCTACATTTTGTTTCTAATTAACCATGTAAGTCACTTTTCACCATATTAGAGTCATTTTACACCTATATGAGTCACTTTCCACAATCTATTTGTTTAATTAACATGTTAACATCATATACATCCAATTTGACATCCTTTTACCACCTATTAATGCTACTTTCATACAAGTTAATTTTGTTCCACATTTTGGCTCTAATCAACCATGTAAGTCACTTTTCAACATATTGGAGTCACTTTGCGTCCTATAAGAGTCACTTGCCACAATTTATTGATACAATTAACATGTTAACATCATGTACATGCAATTAGACATCCTTTAACCACCTCTTGGTACTCCATTCCTACAAGTCAATTTTGGGCCACATTTTGGTTCTAATCAATCATGTAAGTGACTTCTCACCATATTAGAGTCACTTTGCACCTTATAAGAGTCACTTGCCATCATATATTGGTACAATTAACATGTTAACATCATGTACATGCAATTAGAAATCCTTTTACCACCTCTTAGTGCCACATTCATCCGAGTCAATTTTGGTCCACATTTTGGTTCTAATTAACCAAGTCACTTTTCACCATATTAGAGTCATTTTGCACCCTATATGAGTCACTTTCCACAATCTATTTGTATAATTAACATGTTAACATCATATACATCCAATTTGACATCCTTTTACCACCTCTTAGTTGCACTTTCATACAGGTCAATTTTTTTCCACATTTTGGTTCTAATCAACCATGTAAGTCACTTTTCACCATTTTAGAGTCGCTTTGCACCCTTAAGAGTCACTTTCCACCATAAATACAACAATTAACATGTTAACATCATATACATCCAATTTGATATCCTTTTACCACCTATTAATGCTACTTTCATACAAGTTAATTTTGTTCCACATTTTGGCTCTAATCAACCATGTAAGTCACTTTTCAACATATTAGACACTTTGCGTCCTATAAGAGTCACTTGCCACAATATATTGATACAATTAACATGTTAACATCATGTACATGCTGTTAGACATCCTTTAACCACCTCTTGGTACTCCTTTCCTACAAGTCAATTTTGGGCCACATTTTGGTTCTAATCAATCATGTAAGTGACTTCTCACCATATTAGAGTCACTTTGCACCTTATAAGAGTCACTTGCCATCATATATTGGTACAATTAACATGTTAACATCATGTACATGCAATTAGAAATCCTTTTACCACCTCTTAGTGTCACATTCATGCAAGTCAATTTTGGTCCACATTTTGGTTCTAATTAACCATGTAAGTCACTTTTCACCATATTAGAGTCATTTTGCACCCTATATGAGTCACTTTCCACAATCTATTTGTATAATTAACATGTTAACATCATATACATCCAATTTGACATCCTTTTACCACCTATTAATGCTACTTTCATACAAGTTAATTTTGTTCCACATTTTGGCTCTAATCAACCATGCAAGTCACTTTTCAACATATTAGAGTCACTTTGCGTCCTATAAGAGTCACTTGCCACAATTTATTAATACAATTAACATGTTAACATCATGTACATGCAATTAGACATCCTTTAACCACCTCTTGGTACTCCATTCCTACAAGTCAATTTTGGGCCACATTTTGGTTCTAATCAATCATGTAAGTGACTTCTCACCATATTAGAGTCACTTTGCACCTTATAAGAGTCACTTGCCATCATATATTGGTACAATTAACATGTTAACATCATGTACATGCAATTAGAAATCCTTTTACCACCTCTTAGTGCCACATTCATCCGAGTCAATTTTGGTCCACATTTTGGTTCTAATTAACCAAGTCACTTTTCACCATATTAGAGTCATTTTGCACCCTATATGAGTCACTTTCCACAATCTATTTGTATAATTAACATGTTAACATCATATACATCCAATTTGACATCCTTTTACCACCTCTTAGTTGCACTTTCATACAGGTCAATTTTTTTCCACATTTTGGTTCTAATCAACCATGTAAGTCACTTTTCACCATTTAGAGTCGCTTTGCACCCTATAAGAGTCACTTTCCACCATAAATACAACAATTAACATGTTAACATCATATACATCCAATTTGATATCCTTTTACCACCTATTAATGCTACTTTCATACAAGTTAATTTTGTTCCACATTTTGGCTCTAATCAACCATGTAAGTCACTTTTCAACATATTAGACACTTTGCGTCCTATAAGAGTCACTTGCCACAATATATTGATACAATTAACATGTTAACATCATGTACATGCTGTTAGACATCCTTTAACCACCTCTTGGTACTCCTTTCCTACAAGTCAATTTTGGGTCACATTTTGGTTCTAATCAATCATGTAAGTGACTTCTCAGCATATTAGAGTCACTTTGCACCTTATAAGAGTCACTTGCCATCATATATTGGTACAGTTAACATGTTAATGAGTACATGCAATTAGAAATCCTTTTACCACCTCTTAGTGCCACATTCATCCGAGTCAATTTTGGTCCACATTTTGGTTCTAATTAACCAAGTCACTTTTCACCATATTAGAGTCATTTTGCACCCTATATGAGTCACTTTCCACAATCTATTTGTATAATTAACATGTTAACATCATATACATCCAATTTGATATCCTTTTTCCACCTCTTAGTTCCACTTTCATACAGGTCAATTTTTTTCCACATTTTGGTTCTAATCAACCATGTAAGTCACTTTTCACCATTTTAGAGTCGCTTGCACCCTATAAGAGTCACTTTCCACCATAAATACAACAATTAACATGTTAACATCATATACATCCAATTTGATATCCTTTTACCACCTATTAATGCTACTTTCATATAAGTTAATTTTGTTCCACATTTTGGCTCTAATCAACCATGCAAGTCACTTTTCAACATATTAGAGTCACTTTGCGTCCTATAAGAGTCACTTGCCACAATATATTTATACAATTAACATGTTAACATCATGTACATGCAGTTAGACATCCTTTAACCACCTCTTGGTACTCCTTTCCTACAAGTCAATTTTGGGCCACATTTTGGTTCTAATCAATCATGTAAGTGACTTCTCAGCATATTAGAGTCACTTTGCACCTTATAAGAGTCACTTGCCATCATATATTGGTACAGTTAACATGTTAACATCATGTACATGCAATTAGAAATCCTTTTACCACCTCTTAGTGCCACATTCCTCCGAGTCAATTTTGGTCCACATTTTGGTTCTAATTAACCATAAGTCACTTTTCACCATATTAGAGTCATTTTGCACCCTATATGAGTCACTTTCCACAATCTATTTGTATAATTAACATGTTAACATCATATACATCCAACTTTGACATCCTTTTACCACCTCTTAGTTGCACTTTCATACAGGTCAATTTTTTTCCACATTTTGGTTCTAATCAACCATGTAAGTCACTTTTCACCATTTTAGAGTCGCTTTGCACCCTATAAGAGTCACTTTCCACCATAAATACAACAATTAACATGTTAACATCATATACATCCAATTTGATATCCTTTTACCACCTATTAATGCTACTTTCATACAAGTTAATTTTGTTCCACATTTTGGCTCTAATCAACCATGTAAGTCACTTTTCAACATATTAGACACTTTGCGTCCTATAAGAGTCACTTGCCACCATATATTGATACAATTAACATGTTAACATCATGTACATGCAATTAGACATCCTTTAACCACCTCTTGGTACTCCTTTCCTACAAGTCAATTTTGGGCCACATTTTGGCTTCTAATCAATCATGTAAGTGACTTCTCACCATATTAGAGTCACTTTGCACCTTATAAGAGTCACTTGCCATCATATATTGGTACAATTAACATGTTAACATCATGTACATGCAATTAGAAATCCTTTTACCACCTCTTAGTGCCACATTCATGCAAGTCAATTTTGGTCCACATTTTGGTTCTAATTAACCATGTAAGTCACTTTTCACCATATTAGAGTCATTTTGCACCCTATATGAGTCACTTTCCACAATCTATTTGTATAATTAACATGTTAACATCATATACATCCAATTTGACATCCTTTTACCCCCTCTTAGTTCCACTTTCATACAGGTCAATTTTGTTCCACATTTTGATTCTAATCAACCATGTAAGTCACTTTTCACCATTTTAGAGTCACTTTGCACCCTATAAGAGTCACTTTCCACCATAAATACAACAATTAACATGTTAACATCATATACATCCAATTTGATATCCTTTTACCACCTATTAATGCCACTTTCATACAAGTTAATTTTGTTCCACTATTTTGGCTCTAATCAACCATGTAAGTCACTTTTCACCATATTAGAATCACTTTGCACCCTATAAGAGTCACTTGTCACCATATATTGATACAATTAACATGGTAACATCATGTACATGCAATTAGACGTCCTTTAACCACCTCTTGGTACCCCTTTCCTACAAGTCAATTTTTGGCCACATTTTGGCTCTAATCAATCATGTAAGTGACTTCTCAGCATATTAGAGTCACTTTGCACCTTATAAGAGTCACTTGCCATCATATATTGGTACAGTTAACATGTTAACATCATGTACATGCAATTAGAAATCCTTTTACCACCTCTTAGTATCACATTCATCCGAGTCAATTTTGGTCCACTATTTTGGTTCTAATTAACCATAGTCACTTTTCACCATATTAGAGTCATTTTGCACCCTATATGAGTCACTTTCCACAATCTATTTGTATAATTAACATGTTAACATCATATACATCCAATTTGACATCCTTTTACCACCTCTTAGTTCCACTTTCATACAGGTCAATTTTTTTCCACATTTTGGTTCTAATCAACCATGCAAGTCACTTTTCACCATTTTAGAGTCGCATTGCACCCTATAAGAGTCACTTTCCACCATAAATACAACAATTAACATGTTAACATCATATACATCCAATTTGATATCCATTTACCACCTATTAATGCCACTTTCATACAAGTTAATTTTGTTCCACATTTTGCCTCTAATCAACCATGTAAGTCACTTTTCACCATATTAGAGTCACTTTGCACCCTATAAGTCACTTTCCACCATAAATACAACAATTAACATGTTAACATCATATACATCCAATTTGACATCCTTTTACCACCTCTTAGTTCCACTTTCATACATGTCAATTTTGGTCCACATTTTGGTTCTAATCAACCATGTAAGTCACTTTTCACCATATTAGAGTCACTTTGCATCCTATAAGAGTCACTTTCCACCATAAATACAACAATTAACATGTTAACATCATATACATCCAATTTGATATCCTTTTACCACCTATTAATGCCACTTTCATACAAGTTAATTTTGTTCCACATTTTGGCTCTAATCAACCATGTAAGTCACTTTTCACCATATTAGAGTCACTTTGCTAAGAGTCACTTGTCACCATATATTGAAAAAATTAACATGTTAACATCATGTACATGCAATTAGACATTCCTTTAACCACCTCTTGGTACCCTTTCCTACAAGTCAATTTTTGGCCACATTTTGGCTCTAATCAATCATGTAAGTGACTTCTCACCATATTAGAGTCACTTTGCACCTTATAAGAGTCACTTGCCATCATATATTGGTACAATTAACATGTTAACATCATGTACATGCAATTAGAAATCCTTTTACCACCTCTTAGTGCCAAATTCATCCGAGTCAATTTTGGTCCACATTTTGGTTCTAATTAACCATGTAAGTCACTTTTCACCATATTAGAGTCATTTTGCACCCTATATGAGTCACTTTCCACAATCTATTTGTATAATTAACATGTTAACATCATATACATCCAATTTTATATCCTTTTACCACCTCTTAGTTCCACTTTCATACATGTCAATTTTGTTCCACATTTTGGTTCTAATCAACCATGTTAGTCACTTTTCACCATTTTAGAGTCACTTTGCACCCTATAAGAGTCACTTTCCACCATAAATACAACAATTAACATGTTAACATCATATACATCCAATTTGATATCCTTTTACCACCTATTAATGCCACTTTCATACAAGTTAATTTTGTTCCACTATTTTGGCTCTAATCAACCATGTAAGTCACTTTTCACCATATTAGAATCACTTTGCACCCTATAAGAGTCACTTGTCACCATATATTGATACAATTAACATGTTAACATCATGTACATGCAATTAGACGTCCTTTAACCACCTCTTGGTACCCCTTTCCTACAAGTCAATTTTTGGCCACATTTTGGCTCTTAATCAATCATGTAAGTGACTTCTCAGCATATTAGAGTCACTTTGCACCTTATAAGAGTCACTTGCCATCATATATTGGTACAGTTAACATGTTAACATCATGTACATGCAATTAGAAATCCTTTTACCACCTCTTAGTGCCACATTCATCCGAGTCAATTTTGGTCCACTATTTTGGTTCTAATTAACCAAGTCACTTTTCACCATATTAGAGTCATTTTGCACCCTATATGAGTCACTTTCCACAATCTATTTGTATAATTAACATGTTAACATCATATACATCCAATTTGACATCCTTTTACCACCTCTTAGTTCCACTTTCATACAGGTCAATTTTTTTCCACATTTTGGTTCTAATCAACCATGTAAGTCACTTTTCACCATTTTAGAGTCGCTTTGCACCCTATAAGAGTCACTTTCCACCATAAATACAACAATTAACATGTTAACATCATATACATCCAATTTGATATCCTTTTACCACCTATTAATGCTACTTTCATACAAGTTAATTTTGTTCCACATTTTGGCTCTAATCAACCATGTAAGTCACTTTTCAACATATTAGAGTCACTTTGCGTCCTATAAGAGTCACTTGCCACAATATATTGATACAATTAACATGTTAACATCATGTACATGCAGTTAGACATCCTTTAACCACCTCTTGGTACTCCTTTCCTACAAGTCAATTTTGGGCCACATTTTGGTTCTAATCAATCATGTAAGTGACTTCTCACCATATTCGAGTCACTTTGCACCTTATAAGAGTCACTTGCCATCATATATTGGTACAATTAACATGTTAACATCATGTACATGCAATTAGAAATCCTTTTACCACCTCTTAGTGCCACATTCATGCAAGTCAATTTTGGTCTACATTTTGGTTCTAATTAACCATGTAAGTCACTTTTCACCATATTAGAGTCATTTTGCACCCTATATGAGTCACTTTCCACAATCTATTTGTATAATTAACATGTTAACATCATATACATCCAATATCCTTTTACCACCTCTTAGTTCCACTTTCATACAGGTCAATTTTTTTCCACATTTTGGTTCTAATCAACCATGCAAATCACTTTTCACCATTTTAGAGTCGCATTGCACCCTATAAGAGTCACTTTCCACCATAAATACAACAATTAACATGTTAACATCATATACATCCAATTTGATATCCATTTACCACCTATTAATGCCACTTTCATACAAGTTCATTTTGTTCCACATTTTGCCTCTAATCAACCATGTAAGTCACTTTTCACCATATTAGAGTCACTTTGCACCCTATAAGAGTCACTTTCCACCATAAATACAACAATTAACATGTTAACATCATATACATCCAATTTGATATCCATTTACCACCTATTAATGCCACTTTCATACAAGTTAATTTTGTTCCACATTTTGGCTCTAATCAACCATGTAAGTCACTTTTCACCATATTAGAATCACTTTGCACCCTATAAGAGTAACTTGTCACCATATATTGATACAATTAACATGTTAACATCATGTACATGCAATTAGACATCCTTTAACCACCTCTTGGCACTCCTTTCCTACAAGTCAATTTTTGGCCACATTTTGCTTCTAATCAATCATGTAAGTGACTTCTCACCATATTAGAGTCACTTTGCACCTTATTAGAGTCACTTGCCATCATATATTGGTACAATTAACATGTTAACATCATGTACATGCAATTAGAAATCCTTTTACCACCTCTTAGTGCCACATTCATGCAAGTCAATTTTTGTCCACATTTTGGTTCTAATTAACCATGTAAGTCACTTTTCACCATATTAGAGTCATTTTGCACCCTATATGAGTCACTTTCCACAATCTATTTGTATAATTAACATGTTAACATCATATACATCCAATTTGACATCCTTTTACCACCTCTTAGTTCCACTTTCATACATGTCAATTTTGGTCCACATTTTGGTTCTAATCAACCATGTAAGTCACTTTTCACCATATTAGAGTCACTTTGCATCCTATAAGAGTCACTTTCCACCATAAATACAACAATTAACATGTTAACATCATATACATCCAATTTGATATCCTTTTACCACCTATTAATGCCACTTTATACAAGTTAATTTTGTTCCACATTTTGGCTCTAATCAACCATGTAAGTCACTTTTCACCATATTAGAGTCACTTTGCACACTTGTCACCATATATTGAAAAAATTAACATGTTAACATCATGTACATGCAATTAGACATTCTTTAACCACCTCTTGGTACCTTTCCTACAAGTCAATTTTTGGCCACATTTTGGCTCTAATCAATCATGTAAGTGACTTCTCACCATATTAGAGTCACTTTGCACCTTATAAGAGTCACTTGCCATCATATATTGGTACAGTTAACATGTTAACATCATGTACATGCAATTAGAAATCCTTTTACCACCTCTTAGTGCCACATTCATCCGAGTCAATTTTGGTCCATATTTTGGTTCTAATTAACCAAGTCACTTTTCACCATATTAGAGTCATTTTGCACCCTATATGAGTCACTTTCCACAATCTATTTGTATAATTAACATGTTAACATCATATACATCCATTTGACATCCTTTTACCACCTCTTAGTTCCACTTTCATACAGGTCAATTTTTTTCCACATTTTGGTTCTAATCAACCATGTAAGTCACTTTTCACCATTTTAGAGTCGCTTTGCACCCTATAAGAGTCACTTTCCACCATAAATACAACAATAACATGTTAACATCATATACATCCAATTTGATATCCTTTTACCACCTATTAATGCTACTTTCATACAAGTTAATTTTGTTCCACATTTTGGCTCTAATCAACCATGTAAGTCACTTTTCAACATATTAGAGTCACTTTGCGTCCTATAAGAGTCACTTGCCACAATATATTGATACAATTAACATGTTAACATCATGTACATGCAGTTAGACATCCTTTAACCACCTCTTGGTACTCCTTTCCTACAAGTCAATTTTGGGCCACATTTTGGTTCTAATCAATCATGTAAGTGACTTCTCACCATATTCGAGTCACTTTGCACCTTATAAGAGTCACTTGCCATCATATATTGGTACAATTAACATGTTAACATCATGTACATGCAATTAGAAATCCTTTTACCACCTCTTAGTGCCACATTCATGCAAGTCAATTTTGGTCTACATTTTGGTTCTAATTAACCATGTAAGTCACTTTTCACCATATTAGAGTCATTTTGCACCCTATATGAGTCACTTTCCACAATCTATTTGTATAATTAACATGTTAACATCATATACATCCAACTTGACATCCTTTTACCACCTCTTAGTTGCACTTTCATACAGGTCAATTTTTTTCCACATTTTGGTTCTAATCAACCATGTAAGTCACTTTTCACCATTTTAGAGTCGCTTTGCACCCTATAAGAGTCACTTTCCACCATAAATACAACAATTAACATGTTAACATCATATACATCCAATTTGATATCCTTTTACCACCTATTAATGCTACTTTCATACAAGTTAATTTTGTTCCACATTTTGGCTCTAATCAACCATGTAAGTCACTTTTCAACATATTAGACACTTTGCGTCCTATAAGAGTCACTTGCCACAATATATTGATACAATTAACATGTTAACATCATGTACATGCTGTTAGACATCCTTTAACCACCTCTTGGTACTCCTTTCCTACAAGTCAATTTTGGGCCACATTTTGGTTCTAATCAATCATGTAAGTGACTTCTCACCATATTAGAGTCACTTTGCACCTTATAAGAGTCACTTGCCATCATATATTGGTACAATTAACATGTTAACATCATGTACATGCAATTAGAAATCCTTTTACCACCTCTTAGTGTCACATTCATGCAAGTCAATTTTGGTCCACATTTTGGTTCTAATTAACCATGTAAGTCACTTTTCACCATATTAGAGTCATTTTGCACCCTATATGAGTCACTTTCCACAATCTATTTGTATAATTAACATGTTAACATCATATACATCCAATTTGACATCCTTTTACCACCTATTAATGCTACTTTCATACAAGTTAATTTTGTTCCACTTTCCACAATCTATTTGTATAATTAACATGTTAACATCATATACATCCAATTTTATATCCTTTTACCACCTCTTAGTTCCACTTTCATACAGGTCAATTTCGTTCCACATTTTGGTTCTAATCAACCATGTTAGTCACTTTTCACCATTTTAGAGTCACTTTGCACCCTATAAGAGTCAATTTCCACCATAAATACAACAATTAACATTTTAACATCATATACATCCAATTTGATATCCTTTTACCACCTATTAATGCCACTTTCATACAAGTTAATTTTGTTCCATATTTTGGCTCTAATCAACCACGTAAGTCATTTTTCACCATATTAGAATCACTTTGCACCCTATAAGAGTCACTTGTCACCATATATTGATACAATTAACATGGTAACATCATGTACATGCAATTAGACGTCCTTTAACCACCTCTTGGTACCCCTTTCCTACAAGTCAATTTTTGGCCACATTTTGGCTCTTATCAATCATGTAAGTGACTTCTCAGCATATTAGAGTCACTTTGCACCTTATAAGAGTCACTTGCCATCATATATTGGTACAGTTAACATGTTAACATCATGTACATGCAATTAGAAATCCTTTTACCACCTCTTAGTATCACATTCATCCGAGTCAATTTTGGTCCATATTTTGGTTCTAATTAACCAAGTCACTTTTCACCATATTAGAGTCATTTTGCACCCTATATGAGTCACTTTCCACAATCTATTTGTATAATTAACATGTTAACATCATATACATCCAATTTGACATCCTTTTACCACCTCTTAGTTCCACTTTCATACAGGTCAATTTTTTTCCACATTTTGGTTCTAATCAACCATGCAAGTCACTTTTCACCATTTTAGAGTCGCATTGCACCCTATAAGAGTCACTTTCCACCATAAATACAACAATTAACATGTTAACATCATATACATCCAATTTGATATCCATTTACCACCTATTAATGCCACTTTCATACAAGTTAATTTTGTTCCACATTTTGCCTCTAATCAACCATGTAAGTCACTTTTCACCATATTAGAGTCACTTTGCACCCTATAAGTCACTTTCCACCATAAATACAACAATTAACATGTTAACATCATATACATCCAATTTGACATCCTTTTACCACCTCTTAGTTCCACTTTCATACATGTCAATTTTGGTCCACATTTTGGTTCTAATCAACCATGTAAGTCACTTTTCACCATATTAGAGTCACTTTGCATCCTATAAGAGTCACTTTCCACCATAAATACAACAATTAACATGTTAACATCATATACATCCAATTTGATATCCTTTTACCACCTATTAATGCCACTTTCATACAAGTTAATTTTGTTCCACATTTTGGCTCTAATCAACCATGTAAGTCACTTTTCACCATATTAGAGTCACTTTGCACACTTGTCACCATATATTGAAAAAATTAACATGTTAACATCATGTACATGCAATTAGACATTCTTTAACCACCTCTTGGTACCTTTCCTACAAGTCAATTTTTGGCCACATTTTGGCTCTAATCAATCATGTAAGTGACTTCTCACCATATTAGAGTCACTTTGCACCTTATAAGAGTCACTTGCCATCATATATTGGTACAATTAACATGTTAACATCATGTACATGCAATTAGAAATCCTTTTACCACCTCTTAGTGCCAAATTCATCCGAGTCAATTTTGGTCCACATTTTGGTTCTAATTAACCATGTAAGTCACTTTTCACCATATTAGAGTCATTTTGCACCCTATATGAGTCACTTTCCACAATCTATTTGTATAATTAACATGTTAACATCATATACATCCAATTTTATATCCTTTTACCACCTCTTAGTTCCACTTTCATACATGTCAATTTTGTTCCACATTTTGGTTCTAATCAACCATGTTAGTCACTTTTCACCATTTTAGAGTCACTTTGCACCCTATAAGAGTCACTTTCCACCATAAATACAACAATTAACATGTTAACATCATATACATCCAATTTGATATCCTTTTACCACCTATTAATGCCACTTTCATACAAGTTAATTTTGTTCCATATTTTGGCTCTAATCAACCACGTAAGTCACTTTTCACCATATTAGAATCACTTTGCACCCTATAAGAGTCACTTGTCACCATATATTGATACAATTAACATGTTAACATCATGTACATGCAATTAGACGTCCTTTAACCACCTCTTGGTACCCCTTTCCTACAAGTCAATTTTTGGCCACATTTTGGCTCTTATCAATCATGTAAGTGACTTCTCAGCATATTAGAGTCACTTTGCACCTTATAAGAGTCACTTGCCATCATATATTGGTACAGTTAACATGTTAACATCATGTACATGCAATTAGAAATCCTTTTACCACCTCTTAGTGCCACATTCATCCGAGTCAATTTTGGTCCATATTTTGGTTCTAATTAACCAAGTCACTTTTCACCATATTAGAGTCATTTTGCACCCTATATGAGTCACTTTCCACAATCTATTTGTATAATTAACATGTTAACATCATATACATCCATTTGACATCCTTTTACCACCTCTTAGTTCCACTTTCATACAGGTCAATTTTTTTCCACATTTTGGTTCTAATCAACCATGTAAGTCACTTTTCACCATTTTAGAGTCGCTTTGCACCCTATAAGAGTCACTTTCCACCATAAATACAACAATAAACATGTTAACATCATATACATCCAATTTGATATCCTTTTACCACCTATTAATGCTACTTTCATACAAGTTAATTTTGTTCCACATTTTGGCTCTAATCAACCATGTAAGTCACTTTTCAACATATTAGAGTCACTTTGCGTCCTATAAGAGTCACTTGCCACAATATATTGATACAATTAACATGTTAACATCATGTACATGCAGTTAGACATCCTTTAACCACCTCTTGGTACTCCTTTCCTACAAGTCAATTTTGGGCCACATTTTGGTTCTAATCAATCATGTAAGTGACTTCTCACCATATTCGAGTCACTTTGCACCTTATAAGAGTCACTTGCCATCATATATTGGTACAATTAACATGTTAACATCATGTACATGCAATTAGAAATCCTTTTACCACCTCTTAGTGCCACATTCATGCAAGTCAATTTTGGTCTACATTTTGGTTCTAATTAACCATGTAAGTCACTTTTCACCATATTAGAGTCATTTTGCACCCTATATGAGTCACTTTCCACAATCTATTTGTATAATTAACATGTTAACATCATATACATCCAATATCCTTTTACCACCTCTTAGTTCCACTTTCATACAGGTCAATTTTTTTTCCACATTTTGGTTCTAATCAACCATGCAAATCACTTTTCACCATTTTAGAGTCGCATTGCACCCTATAAGAGTCACTTTCCACCATAAATACAACAATTAACATGTTAACATCATATACATCCAATTTGATATCCATTTACCACCTATTAATGCCACTTTCATACAAGTTCATTTTGTTCCACATTTTGCCTCTAATCAACCATGTAAGTCACTTTTCACCATATTAGAGTCACTTTGCACCCTATAAGAGTCACTTTCCACCATAAATACAACAATTAACATGTTAACATCATATACATCCAATTTGATATCCATTTACCACCTATTAATGCCACTTTCATACAAGTTAATTTTGTTCCACATTTTGGCTCTAATCAACCATGTAAGTCACTTTTCACCATATTAGAATCACTTTGCACCCTATAAGAGTAACTTGTCACCATATATTGATACAATTAACATGTTAACATCATGTACATGCAATTAGACATCCTTTAACCACCTCTTGGCACTCCTTTCCTACAAGTCAATTTTTGGCCACATTTTGCTTCTAATCAATCATGTAAGTGACTTCTCACCATATTAGAGTCACTTTGCACCTTATTAGAGTCACTTGCCATCATATATTGGTACAATTAACATGTTAACATCATGTACATGCAATTAGAAATCCTTTTACCACCTCTTAGTGCCACATTCATGCAAGTCAATTTTTGTCCACATTTTGGTTCTAATTAACCATGTAAGTCACTTTTCACCATATTAGAGTCATTTTGCACCCTATATGAGTCACTTTCCACAATCTATTTGTATAATTAACATGTTAACATCATATACATCCAATTTGACATCCTTTTACCACCTCTTAGTTCCACTTTCATACATGTCAATTTTGGTCCACATTTTGGTTCTAATCAACCATGTAAGTCACTTTTCACCATATTAGAGTCACTTTGCATCCTATAAGAGTCACTTTCCACCATAAATACAACAATTAACATGTTAACATCATATACATCCAATTTGATATCCTTTTACCACCTATTAATGCCACTTTTATACAAGTTAATTTTGTTCCACATTTTGGCTCTAATCAACCATGTAAGTCACTTTTCACCATATTAGAGTCACTTTGCACACTTGTCACCATATATTGAAAAAATTAACATGTTAACATCATGTACATGCAATTAGACATTCTTTAACCACCTCTTGGTACCTTTCCTACAAGTCAATTTTTGGCCACATTTTGGCTCTAATCAATCATGTAAGTGACTTCTCACCATATTAGAGTCACTTTGCACCTTATAAGAGTCACTTGCCATCATATATTGGTACAGTTAACATGTTAACATCATGTACATGCAATTAGAAATCCTTTTACCACCTCTTAGTGCCACATTCATCCGAGTCAATTTTGGTCCATATTTTGGTTCTAATTAACCAAGTCACTTTTCACCATATTAGAGTCATTTTGCACCCTATATGAGTCACTTTCCACAATCTATTTGTATAATTAACATGTTAACATCATATACATCCATTTGACATCCTTTTACCACCTCTTAGTTCCACTTTCATACAGGTCAATTTTTTTCCACATTTTGGTTCTAATCAACCATGTAAGTCACTTTTCACCATTTTAGAGTCGCTTTGCACCCTATAAGAGTCACTTTCCACCATAAATACAACAATAAACATGTTAACATCATATACATCCAATTTGATATCCTTTTACCACCTATTAATGCTACTTTCATACAAGTTAATTTTGTTCCACATTTTGGCTCTAATCAACCATGTAAGTCACTTTTCAACATATTAGAGTCACTTTGCGTCCTATAAGAGTCACTTGCCACAATATATTGATACAATTAACATGTTAACATCATGTACATGCAGTTAGACATCCTTTAACCACCTCTTGGTACTCCTTTCCTACAAGTCAATTTTGGGCCACATTTTGGTTCTAATCAATCATGTAAGTGACTTCTCACCATATTCGAGTCACTTTGCACCTTATAAGAGTCACTTGCCATCATATATTGGTACAATTAACATGTTAACATCATGTACATGCAATTAGAAATCCTTTTACCACCTCTTAGTGCCACATTCATGCAAGTCAATTTTGGTCTACATTTTGGTTCTAATTAACCATGTAAGTCACTTTTCACCATATTAGAGTCATTTTGCACCCTATATGAGTCACTTTCCACAATCTATTTGTATAATTAACATGTTAACATCATATACATCCAATATCCTTTTACCACCTCTTAGTTCCACTTTCATACAGGTCAATTTTTTTCCACATTTTGGTTCTAATCAACCATGCAAGTCACTTTTCACCATTTTAGAGTCGCATTGCACCCTATAAGAGTCACTTTCCACCATAAATACAACAATTAACATGTTAACATCATATACATCCAATTTGATATCCATTTACCACCTATTAATGCCACTTTCATACAAGTTCATTTTGTTCCACATTTTGCCTCTAATCAACCATGTAAGTCACTTTTCACCATATTAGAGTCACTTTGCACCCTATAAGAGTCACTTTCCACCATAAATACAACAATTAACATGTTAACATCATATACATCCAATTTGATATCCATTTACCACCTATTAATGCCACTTTCATACAAGTTAATTTTGTTCCACATTTTGGCTCTAATCAACCATGTAAGTCACTTTTCACCATATTAGAATCACTTTGCACCCTATAAGAGTAACTTGTCACCATATATTGATACAATTAACATGTTAACATCATGTACATGCAATTAGACATCCTTTAACCACCTCTTGGCACTCCTTTCCTACAAGTCAATTTTTGGCCACATTTTGCTTCTAATCAATCATGTAAGTGACTTCTCACCATATTAGAGTCACTTTGCACCTTATAAGAGTCACTTGCCATCATATATTGGTACAATTAACATGTTAACATCATGTACATGCAATTAGAAATCCTTTTACCACCTCTTAGTGCCACATTCATGCAAGTCAATTTTTGTCCACATTTTGGTTCTAATTAACCATGTAAGTCACTTTTCACCATATTACAGTCATTTTGCACCCTATATGAGTCACTTTCCACAATCTATTTGTATAATTAACATGTTAACATCATATACATCCAATTTGACATCCTTTTACCACCTCTTAGTTCCACTTTCATACATGTCAATTTTGGTCCACATTTTGGTTCTAATCAACCATGTAAGTCACTTTTCACCATATTAGAGTCACTTTGCATCCTACAAGAGTCACTTTCCACCATAAATACAACAATTAACATGTTAACATCATATACATCCAATTTGATATCCTTTTACCACCTATTAATGCCGCTTTCATACAAGTTAATTTTGTTCCACATTTTGGCTCTAATCAACCATGTAAGTCACTTTTCACCATATTAGAGTCACTTTGCACACTTGTCACCATATATTGAAAAAATTAACATGTTAACATCATGTACATGCAATTAGACATTCTTTAACCACCTCTTGGTACCTTTCCTACAAGTCAATTTTTGGCCACATTTTGGCTCTAATCAATCATGTAAGTGACTTCTCACCATATTAGAGTCACTTTGCACCTTATAAGAGTCACTTGCCATCATATATTGGTACAATTAACATGTTAACATCATGTACATGCAATTAGAAATCCTTTTACCACCTCTTAGTGTCAAATTCATCCGAGTCAATTTTGGTCCACATTTTGGTTCTAATTAACCATGTAAGTCACTTTTCACCATATTAGAGTCATTTTGCACCCTATATGAGTCACTTTCCACAATCTATTTGTATAATTAACATGTTAACATCATATACATCCAATTTTATATCCTTTTACCACCTCTTAGTTCCACTTTCATACATGTCAATTTTGTTCCACATTTTGGTTCTAATCAACCATGTTAGTCACTTTTCACCATTTTAGAGTCACTTTGCACCCTATAAGAGTCACTTTCCACCATAAATACAACAATTAACATGTTAACATCATATACATCCAATTTGATATCCTTTTACCACCTATTAATGCCACTTTCATACAAGTTAATTTTTTTCCATATTTTGGCTCTAATCAACCACGTAAGTCACTTTTCACCATATTAGAATCACTTTGCACCCTATAAGAGTCACTTGTCACCATATATTGATACAATTAACATGTTAACATCATATACATGCAATTAGACGTCCTTTAACCACCTCTTGGTACCACTTTCATACGAGTTAATTTTGGTCCACATTTTGGCTCTAATCTACCATGTAAGTCACATTAAACCATATTAGAGTAATTTTGCACCTTATAAGACTAACTTGCCTCTTGGTACCTTTCCTACAAGTCAATTTTTGGCCACATTTTGGCTCTAATCAATCATGTAAGTGACTTCTCAGCATATTAGAGTCACTTTGCACTTTATAAGAGTCACTTGCCATCATATATTGGTACAGTTAACATGTTAACATCATGTACATGCAATTATAAATCCTTTTACCACCTCTTAGTGCCACATTCATCCGAGTCAATTTCGGTCCACATTTTGGTTCTAATTAACCAAGTCAATTTTCACCATATTAGAGTCATTTTGCAACCTATATGAGTCACTTTCCACAATCTATTTGTATAATTTACATGTTAACATCATATACATCCAATTTGACATCCTTTTACCACCTCTTAGTTCCACTTTCATACAGGTCAATTTTTTTCCACATATTGGTTCTAATCAACCATGTAAGTCACTTTTCACCATTTTAGAGTCGCTTTGCACCCTATAAGAGTCACTTTCCACCATAAATACAACAATTAACATGTTAACATCATATACATCCAATTTGATATCCTTTTACCACCTATTAATGCTACTTTCATACAAGTTAATTTTGTTCCACATTTTGGCGCTAATCAACCATGTAAGTCACTTTTCACCATATTAGGGTCACTTTGCACCCTATAAGAGTCACTTGTCACCATATATTGAAAAAATTAACATGTTAACATCATGTACATGCAATTAGACATCCTTTAACCACCTCTTGGTACCTTTCCTACAAGTCAATTTTTGGCCACATTTTGGCTCTAATCAATTATGTAAGTGACTTCTCACCATATTAGAGTCACTTTGCACCTTATAAGAGTCACTTGCCATCATATATTGGTACAATTAACATGTTAACATCATGTACATGCCATTATAAATCCTTTTACCACCTCTTAGTGCCAAATTCATCCGAGTCAATTTTGGTCCACATTTTGGTTCTTATTAACCATGTAAGTCACTTTTCACCATATTAGAGTCATTTTGCACCCTATATGAGTCACTTTCCAAAATTTATTTGTATAATTAACATGTTAACATCATATACATCCCATTTTATATCCTTTTACCACCTCTTAGTTCCACTTTCATACAGGTCAATTTCGTTCCACATTTTGGTTCTAATCAACCATGTTAGTCACTTTTCACCATTTTAGAGTCACTTTGCACCCTATAAGAGTCACTTTCCACCATAAATACAACAATTAACATGTTAACATCATATACATCCAATTTGATATCCTTTTACCACCTATTAATGCCACTTTCATACAAGTTAATTTTGTTCCATATTTTGGCTCTAATCAACCACGTAAGTCACTTTTCACCATATTAGAATCACTTTGCACCCTATAAGAGTCACTTGTCACCATATATTGATACAATTAACATGTTAACATCATGTACATGCAATTAGACGTCCTTTAACCACCTCTTGGTACCCCTTTCCTACAAGTCAATTTTTGGCCACATTTTGGCTCTAATCAATCATGTAAGTGACTTCTCAGCATGTTATAGTCACTTTGCACCTTATAAGAGTCACTTGCCATCATATATTTTACAGTTAACATGTTAACATCATATACATGCAATTAAAAATCCTTTTACCACCTCTTAGTGCCACATTCATCCGAGTCAATTTTGGTCCACATTTTGGTTCTAATTAACCATGTAAGTCACTTTTCACCATATTAGAGTCATTTTGCACCCTATATGAGTCACTTTCCACAATCTATTTGTATAATTAACATGTTAACATCATATACATCCAATTTGATATCCTTTTACCACCTCTTAGTTCCACTTTCATACAGGTCAATTTTTTTCCACATTTTGGTTCTAATCAACCATGTAAGTCACTTTTCACCATTTTAGAGTCGCTTGCACCCTATAAGAGTCACTTTCCACCATAAATACAACAATTAACATGTTAACATCATATACATCCAATTTGATATCCTTTTACCACCTATTAATGCTACTTTCATACAAGTTAATTTTGTTCCACATTTTGGCTCTAATCAACCATGTAAGTCACTTTTCAACATATTAGAGTCACTTTGCGTCCTATAAGAGTCACTTGCCACAATATATCGATACAATTAACATGTTAACATCATGTACATGCAGTTAGACATCCTTTAACCACCTCTTGGTACTCCTTTCCTACAAGTCAATTTTGGGCCAAATTTTGGTTCTAATCAATCATGTAAGTGACTTCTCACCATATTCGAGTCACTTTGCACCTTATAAGAGTCACTTGCCATCATATATTGGTACAATTAACATGTTAACATCATGTACATGCAATTAGAAATCCTTTTACCACCTCTTAGTGCCACATTCATGCAAGTCAATTTTGGTCTACATTTTGGTTCTAATTAACCATGTAAGTCACTTTTCACCATATTAGAGTAATTTTGCACCCTATATGAGTCACTTTCCACAATCTATTTGTATAATTAACATGTTAACATCATATACAACCAATTTCACATCCTTTTACCGCCTCTTAGTTCCACTTTCATACAGGTCAATTTTTTTCCACATTTTGGTTCTAATCAACCATGCAAGTCACTTTTCACCATTTTAGAGTCGCATTGCACCCTATAAGATTCACTTTCCACCATAAATACAACAATTAACATGTTAACATCATATACATCCAATTTGATATCCATTTACCACCTATTAATGCCACTTTCATACAAGTTAATTTTGTTCCACATTTTGGCTCTAATCAACCATGTAAGTCACTTTTCACCATATTAGAGTCACTTTGCACCCTATAAGAGTCACTTTCCACCATAAATACAACAATTAACATGTTAACATCATATACATCCAATTTGATATCCATTTACCACCTATTAATGCCACTTTCATACAAGTTAATTTTGTTCCACATTTTGGCTCTAATCAACCATGTAAGTCACTTTTCACCATATTAGAATCACTTTGCACCCTATAAGAGTAACTTGTCACCATATATTGATACAATTAACATGTTAACATCATGTACATGCAATTAGACATCCTTTAACCACCTCTTGGTACTCCTTTCCTACAAGTCAATTTTTGGCCACATTTTGCTTCTAATCAATCATGTAAGTGACTTCTCACCATATTAGAGTCACTTTGCACCTTATAAGAGTCACTTGCCATCATATATTGGTACAATTAACATGTTAACATCATGTACATGCAATTAGAAATCCTATTACCACCTCTTAGTGCCACATTCATGCAAGTCAATGTTTGTCCACATTTTGGTTCTAATTAACCATGTAAGTCACTTTTCACTATATTAGAGTCATTTTGCACCCTATATGAGTCACTTTCCACAATCTATTTGTATAATTAACATGTTAACATCATATACATCCAATTTGACATCCTTTTACCACCTCTTAGTTCCACTTTCATACATGTCAATTTTGGTCCACATTTTGGTTCTAATCAAACATGTAAGTCACTTTTCACCATATTAGAGTCATTTTGCATCCTATAAGAGTCACTTTCCACCATAAATACAACAATTAACATGTTAATATCATATACATCCAATTTGATATCCTTTTACCACCTATTAATGCCACTTTCATACAAGTTAATTTTGTTCCACATTTTGGCTCTAATCAACCATGTAAGTCACTTTTCACCATATTAGAGTCACTTTGCACACTTGTCACCATATATTGAAAAAATTAACATGTTAACATCATGTACATGCAATTAGACATTCTTTAACCACCTCTTGGTACCTTTCCTACAAGACAATTTTTGGCCACATTTTGGCTCTAATCAATCATGTAAGTGACTTCTCACCATATTAGAGTCACTTTGCACCTTATAAGAGTCACTTGCCATCATATATTGGTACAATTAACATGTTAACATCATGTACATGCAATTAGAAATCCTTTTACCACCTCTTAGTGCCAAATTCATCCGAGTCAATTTTGGTCCACATTTTGGTTCTAATTAACCATGTAAGTCACTTTTCACCATATTAGAGTCATTTTGCACCCTATATGAGTCACTTTCCACAATCTATTTGTATAATTAACATGTTAACATCATATACATCAAATTTTAATTCCTTTTACCACCTCTTAGGTCCACTTTCATACATGTCAATTTTGTTCCACATTTTGGTTTTAATCAACCATGTTAGTCACTTTTCACCATTTTAGAGTCACTTTGCACCCTATAAGAGTCACTTTCCACCATAAATACAACAATTAACATATTAACATCATATACATCCAATTTGATATCCTTTTACCACCTATTAATGCCACTTTCATACAAGTTAATTTTTTTCCATATTTTGGCTCTAATCAACCACGTAAGTCACTTTTCACCATATTAGAATCACTTTGCACCCTATAAGAGTCACTTGTCACCATATATTGATACAATTAACATGTTAACATCATGTACATGCAATTAGACGTCCTTTAACCACCTCTTGGTACCCCTTTCTTACAAGTCAATTTATGGCCACATTTTGGCTCTAATCAATCATGTAAGTGACTTCTCAGCATATTAGAGTCACTTTGCACTTTATAAGAGTCACTTGCCATCATATATTGGTACAGTTAACATGTTAACATCATGTACATGCAATTAGAAATCCTTTTACCACTTCTTAGTGCCACATTCATCCGAGTCAATTTTGGTCCACATTTTGGTTCTAATTAACCAAGTCACTTTTCACCATATTAGAGTCATTTTGCACCCTATATGAGTCACTTTCCACAATCTATTTGTATAATTAACATGTTAACATCATATACATCCAATTTGACATCCTTTTACCACCTCTTAGTTCCACTTTCATACATGTCAATTTTGGTCCACATTTTGGTTCTAATCAACCATGCAAGTCACTTTTCACCATATTAGAGTCACTTTGCACCCTATAAGAGTCATTTTCCACCATAAATACAACAATTAACATGTTAACATCATATACATCCAATTTGATATCCTTTTACCACCTATTAATGCCACTTTCATACAAGTTAATTTTGTTCCATATTTTGGCTCTAATTAACCATGTAAGTCACTTTTCACCATATTAGAATCACTTTGCACCCTATAAGAGTCACTTGTCACCATATATTGATACAATTAGCATGTTAGCATCATGTACATGCAATTAGACGTCCTTTAACCACCTCTTTGTACCCCTTTCTTACAAGTCAATTTTTGGCCACATTTTGGCTCTAATCAATCATGTAAGTGACTTCTCAGCATATTAGTCACTTTGCACCTTATAAGAGTCACTTGCCATCATATATATTGGTACAGTTAACATGTTAACATCATGTACATGCAATTAGAAATCCTTTTACCACCTCTTAGTGCCACATTCATCCGAGTCAATTTTGGTCCATATTTTGGTTCTAATTAACCAAGTCAATTTTCACCATATTAGAGTCATTTTGCACCCTATATGAGTCACTTTCCACAATCTATTTGTATAATTAAAATGTTAACATCATATACATCCAATTTATATCCTTTTACCACCTCTTAGTTCCACTTTCATACAGGTCAATTTTGTTCCACATTTTGGTTCTAATCAACCATGTTAGTCACTTTTCACCATTTTAGAGTCACTTTGCACCCTATAAGAGTCACTTTCCACCATAAATACAACAATTAACATGTTAACATCATATACATCCAATTTGATATCCTTTTACCACCTATTAATGCCACTTTCATACAAGTTAATTTTGTTCCATATTTTGGCTCTAATCAACCACGTAAGTCACTTTTCACCATATTAGAATCACTTTGCACCCTATAACAGTCACTTGTCACCATATATTGATACAATTAACATGTTAACATCATGTACATGCAATTAGACGTCCTTCAACCACCTCTTTGTACCCCTTTCTTACAAGTCAATTTTTGGCCACATTTTGGCTCTAATCAATCATGTAAGTGACTTCTCAGCATATTAGTCACTTTGCACCTTATAAGAGTCACTTGCCATCATATATTGGTACAGTTAACAAGTTAACATCATGTACATGCAATTAGAAATCCTTTTACCACCTCTTAGTGCCACATTCATCCGAGTCAATTTAGGACCACATTTTGGTTCTAATTAACCAAGTCACTTTTCACCATATTAGAGTCATTTTGCACCCTATATGAGTCACTTTCCACAATCTATTTGTATAATTAACATGTTAACATCATATACATCCAATTTGACATCCTTTTACCACCTCTTAGTTCCACTTTCATACAGGTCAATGTTTTTCCACATTTTGGTTCTAATCAACCATGTAAGTCACTTTTCACCATTTTAGAGTCGCTTTGCACCCTATAAGAGTCACTTTCCACCATAAATACAACAATTAACATGTTAACATCATATACATCCAATTTGATATCCTTTTACCACCTATTAATGCTACTTTCATACAAGTTAATTTTGTTCCACATTTTGGCTCTAATCAACCATGTAAGTCACTTTTCAACATATTGGAGTCACTTTGCGTCCTATAAGAGTCACTTGCCACAATTTATAGATACAATTAACATGTTAACATCATGTACATGCAATTAGACATCCTTTAACCACCTCTTGTTACTCCATTCCTACAAGTCAATTTTGAGCCACATTTTGGTTCTAATCAATCATGTAAGTGACTTCTCACCATATTAGAGTCACTTTGCACCTTATAAGAGTCACTTGCCATCATATATTGGTACAATTAACATGTTAACATCATGTACATGCAATTAGAAATCCTTTTACCACCTCTTAGTGCCACATTCATGCAAGTCAATTTTGGTCCACATTTTGGTTCTAATTAACCATGTAAGTCACTTTTCACCATATTAGAGTCATTTTGCACCATGTTAACATCATATACATCCAATTTGACATCCTTTTACCACCTCTTAGTTCCACTTTCATACATGTCAATTTTGGTCCACATTTTGGTTCTAATCAACCATGTAAGTCACTTTTCGCCATATTAGAGTCACTTTGCACCCTATAAGAGTCACTTTCCACCATAAATACAACAATTAACATGTTAACATCATATACATCCAATTTGATATCCTTTTACCACCTATTAATGCCACTTTCATACAAGTTAATTTTGTTCCATATTTTGGCTCTAATCAACCATGTAAGTCACTTTTCACCATATTAGAATCACTTTGCACCCTATAAGAGTCACTTGTCACCATATATTGATACAATTAGCATGTTAGCATCATGTACATGCAATTAGACGTCCTTTAACCACCTCTTTCTACCCCTTTCCTACAAGTCAATTTTTTGCCACATTTTGGCTCTAATCAATCATGTAAGTGACTTCTCAGCATATTAGAGTCACTTTGCACCTTATAAGAGTCACTTGCCATCATATATTGGTACAGTTAACATGTTAACATCATGTACATGCAATTAGAAATCCTTTTACCACCTCTTAGTGCCACATTCATCCGAGTCAATTTTGGTCCACATTTTGGTTCTAATTAACCAAGTCACTTTTCACCATATTAGAGTCATTTTGCACCCTATATGAGTCACTTTCCACAATCTATTTGTATAATTAACATGTTAACATCATATACATCCAATTTGATATCCTTTTTCCACCTCTTAGTTCCACTTTCATACAGGTCAATTTTTTTCCACATTTTGGTTCTAATCAACCATGTAAGTCACTTTTCACCATTTTAGAGTCGCTTGCACCCTATAAGAGTCACTTTCCACCATAAATACAACAATTAACATGTTAACATCATATACATCCAATTTGATATCCTTTTACCACCTATTAATGCTACTTTCATACAAGTTAATTTTGTTCCACATTTTGGCTCTAATCAACCATGTAAGTCACTTTTCAACATATTAGAGTCACTTTGCGTCCTATAAGAGTCACTTGCCACAATATATTTATACAATTAACATGTTAACATCATGTACATGCAGTTAGACATCCTTTAACCACCTCTTGGTACTCCTTTCCTACAAGTCAATTTTGGGCCACATTTTGGTTCTAATCAATCATGTAAGTGACTTCTCACCATATTAGAGTCACTTTGCACCTTATAAGAGTCACTTGCCATCATATATTGGTACAATTAACATGTTAACATCGTGTACATGAAATTAGAAATCCTTTTACCACCTCTTAGTGCCACATTCATGCAAGTCAATTTTGGTCTACATTTTGTTTCTAATTAACCATGTAAGTCACTTTTCACCATATTAGAGTCATTTTGCACCTATATGAGTCACTTTCCACAATCTATTTGTATAATTAACATGTTAACATCATATACATCCAATTTGACATCCTTTTACCACCTATTAATGCTACTTTCATACAAGTTAATTTTGTTCCACATTTTGGCTCTAATCAACCATGTAAGTCACTTTTCAACATATTGGAGTCACTTTGCGTCCTATAAGAGTCACTTGCCACAATTTATTGATACAATTAACATGTTAACATCATGTACATGCAATTAGACATCCTTTAACCACCTCTTGGTACTCCATTCCTACAAGTCAATTTTGGGCCACATTTTGGTTCTAATCAATCATGTAAGTGACTTCTCACCATATTAGAGTCACTTTGCACCTTATAAGAGTCACTTGCCATCATATATTGGTACAATTAACCTGTTAACATTATGTACATGCAATTAGAAATCCTTTTACCACCTCTTAGTGCCACATTCATCCGAGTCAATTTTGGTCCACATTTTGGTTCTAATTAACCATGCAAGTCACTTTTCACCATATTAGAGTCATTTTGACTTTCCACAGTCTATTTGTATAATTAACATGTTAACATCATATACATCCAATTTGACATCCTTTTACCACCTCTTAGTTGCACTTTCATACAGGTCAATTTTTTTCCACATTTTGGTTCTAATCAACCATGTAAGTCACTTTTCACCATTTTAGAGTCGCTTTGCACCCTATAAGAGTCACTTTCCACCATAAATACAACAATGAACATGTTAACATCATATACATCCAATTTGATATCCTTTTACCACCTATTAATGCTACTTTCATACAAGTTAATTTTGTTCCACATTTTGCCTCTAATCAACCATGTAAGTCACTTTTCAACATATTAGACACTTTGCGTCCTATAAGAGTCACTTGCCACAATATATTGATACAATTAACATGTTAACATCATGTACATGCTGTTAGACATCCTTTAACCACCTCTTGGTACTCCTTTCCTACAAGTCAATTTGGGCCACATTTTGGTTCTAATCAATCATGTAAGTGACTTCTCACCATATTAGAGTCACTTTGCACCTTATAAGAGTCACTTGCCATCATATATTGGTACAATTATGACATCATGTACATGCAATTAGAAATCCTTTTACCACCTCTTAGTGTCACATTCATGCAAGTCAATTTTGGTCCACATTTTGGTTCTAGTTAACCATGTAAGTCACTTTTCACCATATTAGAGTCATTTTGCACCCTATATGAGTCACTTTCCACAATCTATTTGTATAATTAACATGTTAACATCATATACATCCAATTTGACATCCTTTTACCACCTATTAATGCTACTTTCATACAAGTTAATTTTGTTCCACATTTTGGCTCTAATCAACCATGTAAGTCACTTTTCAACATATTGGAGTCACTTTGCGTCCTATAAGAGTCACTTGCCACAATTTATTGATACAATTAACATGTTAACATCATGTACATGCAATTAGACATGTTAACATCATGTACATGCAATTAGAAATCCTTTTACCACCTCTTAGTGCCACATTCATCCGAGTCAATTTTGATCCACATTTTGGTTCTAATTAACCAAGTCACTTTTCACCATATTAGAGTCATTTTGCACCCTATATGAGTCACTTTCCACAATCTATTTGTATAATTAACATGTTAACATCATATACATCCAATTTGATATCCTTTTTCCACCTCTTAGTTCCACTTTCATATAGGTCAATTTTTTTCCACATTTTGGTTCTAATCAACCATGTAAGTCACTTTTCACCATTTTAGAGTCGCTTGCACCCTATAAGAGTCACTTTCCACCATAAATACAACAATTAACATGTTAACATCATATACATCCAATTTGATATCCTTTTACCACCTATTAATGCTACTTTCATACAAGTTAATTTTGTTCCACATTTTGGCTCTAATCAACCATGCAAGTCACTTTTCAACATATTAGAGTCACTTTGCGTCCTATAAGAGTCACTTGCCACAATATATTTATACAATTAATATGTTAACATCATGTACATGCAGTTAGACATCCTTTAACCACCTCTTGGTACTCCTTTCCTACAAGTCAATTTTGGGCCACATTTTGGTTCTAATCAATCATGTAAGTGACTTCTCACCATATTAGAGTCACTTTGCACCTTATAAGAGTCACTTGCCATCATATATTGGCACAATTAACATGTTAACATCGTGTACATGCAATTAGAAATCCTTTTACCACCTCTTAGTGCCACATTCATGCAAGTCAATTTTGGTCTACATTTTGTTTCTAATTAACCATGTAAGTCTCTTTTCACCATATTAGAGTCATTTTGCACCTATATGAGTCACTTTCCACAATCTATTTGTATAATTAACATGTTAACATCATATACATCCAATTTGACATCCTTTTACCACCTATTAATGCTACTTTCATACAAGTTAATTTTGTTCCACATTTTGGCTCTAATCAACCATGTAAGTCACTTTTCAACATATTGGAGTCACTTTGCGTCCTATAAGAGTCACTTGCCACAATTTATTGATACAATTAACATGTTAACATCATGTACATGCAATTAGACATCCTTTAACCACCTCTTGGTACTCCATTCCTACAAGTCTATTTTGGGCCACATTTTGGTTCTAATCAATCATGTAAGTGACTTCTCACCATATTAGAGTCACTTTGCACCTTATAAGAGTCACTTGCCATCATATATTGGTACAATTAACATGTTAACATCATGTACATGCAATTAGAAATCCTTTTACCACCTCTTAGTGCCACATTCATCCGAGTCAATTTTGGTCCACATTTTGGTTCTAATTAACCAAGTCACTTTTCACCATATTAGAGTCATTTTGCACCCTATATGAGTCACTTTCCACAATCTATTTGTATAATTAACATGTTAACATCATATACATCCAATTTGACATCCTTTTACCACCTCTTAGTTGCACTTTCATACAGGTCAATTTTTTTCCACATTTTGGTTCTAATCAACCATGTAAGTCACTTTTCACCATTTTAGAGTCGCTTTGCACCCTATAAGAGTCACTTTCCACCATAAATACAACAATTAACATGTTAACATCATATACAACCAATTTGATATCCTTTTACCACCTATTAAAGCTACTTTCATACAAGTTAATTTTGTTCCACATTTTGGCTCTAATCAACCATGTAAGTCACTTTTCAACATATTAGACACTTTGCGTCCTATAAGAGTCACTTGCCACAATATATTGATACAATTAACATGTTAACATCATGTACATGCTGTTAGACATCCTTTAACCACCTCTTGGTACTCCTTTCCTACAAGTCAATTTTGGGCCACATTTTGGTTCTAATCAATCATGTAAGTGACTTCTCACCATATTAGAGTCACTTTGCACCTTATAAGAGTCACTTGCCATCATATATTGGTACAATTATGACATCATGTACATGCAATTAGAAATCCTTTTACCACCTCTTAGTGTCACATTCATGCAAGTCAATTTTGGTCCACATTTTGGTTCTAATTAACCATGTAAGTCACTTTTCACCATATTAGAGTCATTTTGCACCCTATATGAGTCACTTTCCACAATCTATTTGTATAATTAACATGTTAACATCATATACATCCAATTTGACATCCTTTTACCACCTATTAATGCTACTTTCATACAAGTTAATTTTGTTCCACATTTTGGCTCTAATCAACCATGTAAGTCACTTTTCAACATATTGGAGTCACTTTGCGTCCTATAAGAGTCACTTGCCACAATTTATTGATACAATTCATGTACATGCAATTAGACATGTTAACATCATGTACATGCAATTAGAAATCCTTTTACCACCTCTTAGTGCCACATTCATCCGAGTCAATTTTGGTCCACATTTTGGTTCTAATTAACCAAGTCACTTTTCACCATATTAGGGTCATTTTGCACCCTATATGAGTCACTTTCCACAATCTATTTGTATAATTAACATGTTAACATCATATACATCCAATTTGATATCCTTTTTCCACCTCTTAGTTCCACTTTCATACAGGTCAATTTTTTTCCACATTTTGGTTCTAATCAACCATGTAAGTCACTTTTCACCATTTTAGAGTCGCTTGCACCCTATAAGAGTCACTTTCCACCATAAATACAACAATTAACATGTTAACATCATATACATCCAATTTGATATCCTTTTACCACCTATTAATGCTACTTTCATACAAGTTAATTTTGTTCCACATTTTGGCTCTAATCAACCATGCAAGTCACTTTTCAACATATTAGAGTCACTTTGCGTCCTATAAGAGTCACTTGCCACAATATATTTATACAATTAACATGTTAACATCATGTACATGCAGTTAGACATCCTTTAACCACCTCTTGGTACTCCTTTCCTACAAGTCAATTTTGGGCCACATTTTGGTTCTAATCAATCATGTAAGTGACTTCTCACCATATTAGAGTCACTTTGCACCTTATAAGAGTCACTTGCCATCATATATTGGTACAATTAACATGTTAACATCGTGTACATGCAATTAGAAATCCTTTTACCACCTCTTAGTGCCACATTCATGCAAGTCAATTTTGGTCTACATTTTGTTTCTAATTAACCATGTAAGTCACTTTTCACCATATTAGAGTCATTTTGCACCTATATGAGTCACGTTCCACAATCTATTTGTATAATTAACATGTTAACATCATATACATCCAATTTGACATCCTTTTACCACCTATTAATGCTAATTTCATACAAGTTAATTTTGTTCCACATTTTGGCTCTAATCAACCATGTAAGTCACTTTTCAACATATTGGAGTCACTTTGCGTCCTATAAGAGTCACTTGCCACAATTTATTGATACAATTAACATGTTAACATCATGTACATGCAATTAGACATCCTTTAACCACCTCTTGGTACTCCATTCCTACAAGTCAATTTTGGGCCACATTTTGGTTCTAATCCATCATGTAAGTGACTTCTCACCATATTAGAGTCACTTTGCACCTTATAAGAGTCACTTGCCATCATATATTGGTACAATTAACATGTTAACATCATGTACATGCAATTAGAAATCCTTTTACCACCTCTTAGTGCCACATTCATCCGAGTCAATTTTGGTCCACATTTTGGTTCTAATTAACCAAGTCACTTTTCACCATATTAGAGTCATTTTGCACCCTATATGAGTCACTTTCCACAATCTATTTGTATAATTAACATGTTAACATCATATACATCCAATTTGACATCCTTTTACCACCTCTTAGTTGCACTTTCATACAGGCCAATTTTTTTCCACATTTTGGTTCTAATCAACCATGTAAGTCACTTTTCACCATTTTAGAGTCGCTTTGCACCCTATAAGAGTCACTTTCCACCATAAATACAACAATTAACATGTTAACATCATATACATCCAATTTGATATCCTTTTACCACCTATTAAAGCTACTTTCATACAAGTTAATTTTGTTCCACATTTTGGCTCTAATCAACCATGTAAGTCACTTTTCAACATATTAGACACTTTGCGTCCTATAAGAGTCACTTGCCACAATATATTGATACAATTAACATGTTAACATCATGTACATGCTGTTAGACATCCTTTAACCACCTCTTGGTACTCCTTTCCTACAAGTCAATTTTGGGCCACATTTTGGTTCTAATCAATCATGTAAGTGACTTCTCACCATATTAGAGTCACTTTGCACCTTATAAGAGTCACTTGCCATCATATATTGGTACAATTATGACATCATGTACATGCAATTAGAAATCCTTTTACCACCTCTTAGTGTCACATTCATGCAAGTCAATTTTGGTCCACATTTTGGTTCTAATTAACCATGTAAGTCACTTTTCACCATATTAGAGTCATTTTGCACCCTATATGAGTCACTTTCCACAATCTATTTGTATAATTAACATGTTAACATCATATACATCCAATTTGACATCCTTTACCACCTATTAATGCTACTTTCATACAAGTTAATTTTGTTCCACATTTTGGCTCTAATCAACCATGTAAGTCACTTTTCAACATATTGGAGTCACTTTGCGTCCTATAAGAGTCACTTGCCACAATTTATTGATACAATTCATGTACATGCGATTAGACATGTTAACATCATGTACATGCAATTAGAAATCCTTTTACCACCTCTTAGTGCCACATTCATCCGAGTCAATTTTGGTCCACATTTTGGTTCTAATTAACCAAGTCACTTTTCACCATATTAGAGTCATTTTGCACCCTATATGAGTCACTTTCCACAATCTATTTGTATAATTAACATGTTAACATCATATACATCCAATTTGATATCCTTTTTCCACCTCTTAGTTCCACTTTCATACAGGTCAATTTTTTTCCACATTTTGGTTCTAATCAACCATGTAAGTCACTTTTCACCATTTTAGAGTCGCTTGCACCCTATAAGAGTCACTTTCCACCATAAATACAACAATTAACATGTTAACATCATATACATCCAATTTGATATCCTTTTACCACCTATTAATGCTACTTTCATACAAGTTAATTTTGTTCCACATTTTGGCTCTAATCAACCATGCAAGTCACTTTTCAACATATTAGAGTCACTTTGCGTCCTATAAGAGTCACTTGCCACAATATATTTATACAATTAACATGTTAACATCATGTACATGCAGTTAGACATCCTTTAACCACCTCTTGGTACTCCTTTCCTACAAGTCAATTTTGGGCCACATTTTGGTTCTAATCAATCATGTAAGTGACTTCTCACCATATTAGAGTCACTTTGCACCTTATAAGAGTCACTTGCCATCATATATTGGTACAATTAACATGTTAACATCGTGTACATGCAATTAGAAATCCTTTTACCACCTCTTAGTGCCACATTCATGCAAGTCAATTTTGGTCTACATTTTGTTTCTAATTAACCATGTAAGTCACTTTTCACCATATTAGAGTCATTTTGCACCTATATGAGTCACGTTCCACAATCTATTTGTATAATTAACATGTTAACATCATATACATCCAATTTGACATCCTTTTACCACCTATTAATGCTACTTTCATACAAGTTAATTTTGTTCCACATTTTGGCTCTAATCAACCATGTAAGTCACTTTTCAACATATTGGAGTCACTTTGCGTCCTATAAGAGTCACTTGCCACAATTTATTGATACAATTAACATGTTAACATCATGTACATGCAATTAGACATCCTTTAACCACCTCTTTGTACTCCATTCCTACAAGTCAATTTTGGGCCACATTTTGGTTCTAATCCATCATGTAAGTGACTTCTCACCATATTAGAGTCACTTTGCACCTTATAAGAGTCACTTGCCATCATATATTGGTACAATTAACATGTTAACATCATGTACATGCAATTAGAAATCCTTTTACCACCTCTTAGTGCCACATTCATCCGAGTCAATTTTGGTCCACATTTTGGTTCTAATTAACCAAGTCACTTTTCACCATATTAGAGTCATTTTGCACCCTATATGAGTCACTTTCCACAATCTATTTGTATAATTAACATGTTAACATCATATACATCCAATTTGACATCCTTTTACCACCTCTTAGTTGCACTTTCATACAGGCCAATTTTTTTCCACATTTTGGTTCTAATCAACCATGTAAGTCACTTTTCACCATTTTAGAGTCGCTTTGCACCCTATAAGAGTCACTTTCCACCATAAATACAACAATTAACATGTTAACATCATATACATCCAATTTGATATCCTTTTACCACCTATTAAAGCTACTTTCATACAAGTTAATTTTGTTCCACATTTTGGCTCTAATCAACCATGTAAGTCACTTTTCAACATATTAGACACTTTGCGTCCTATAAGAGTCACTTGCCACAATATATTGATACAATTAACATGTTAACATCATGTACATGCTGTTAGACATCCTTTAACCACCTCTTGGTACTCCTTTCCTACAAGTCAATTTTGGGCCACATTTTGGTTCTAATCAATCATGTAAGTGACTTCTCACCATATTAGAGTCACTTTGCACCTTATAAGAGTCACTTGCCATCATATATTGGTACAATTATGACATCATGTACATGCAATTAGAAATCCTTTTACCACCTCTTAGTGTCACATTCATGCAAGTCAATTTTGGTCCACATTTTGGTTCTAATTAACCATGTAAGTCACTTTTCACCATATTAGAGTCATTTTGCACCCTATATGAGTCACTTTCCACAATCTATTTGTATAATTAACATGTTAACATCATATACATCCAATTTGATATCCTTTTTCCACCTCTTAGTTCCACTTTCATACAGGTCAATTTTTTTCCACATTTTGGTTCTAATCAACCATGTAAGTCACTTTTCACCATTTTAGAGTCGCTTGCACCCTATAAGAGTCACTTTCCACCATAAATACAACAATTAACATGTTAACATCATATACATCCAATTTGATATCCTTTTACCACCTACTAATGCTACTTTCATACAAGTTAATTTTGTTCCACATTTTGGCTCTAATCAACCATGCAAGTCACTTTTCAACATATTAGAGTCACTTTGCGTCCTATAAGAGTCACTTGCCACAATATATTTATACAATTAACATGTTAACATCATGTACATGCAGTTAGACATCCTTTAACCACCTCTTGGTACTCCTTTCCTACAAGTCAATTTTGGGCCACATTTTGGTTCTAATCAATCATGTAAGTGACTTCTCACCATATTAGAGTCACTTTGCACCTTATAAGAGTCACTTGCCATCATATATTGGTACAATTAACATGTTAACATCGTGTACATGCAATTAGAAATCCTTTTACCACCTCTTAGTGCCACATTCATGCAAGTCAATTTTGGTCTACATTTTGTTTCTAATTAACCATGTAAGTCACTTTTCACCATATTAGAGTCATTTTGCACCTATATGAGTCACGTTCCACAATCTATTTGTATAATTAACATGTTAACATCATATACATCCAATTTGACATCCTTTTACTACCTATTAATGCTACTTTCATACAAGTTAATTTTGTTCCACATTTTGGCTCTAATCAACCATGTAAGTCACTTTTCAACATATTGGAGTCACTTTGCGTCCTATAAGAGTCACTTGCCACAATTTATTGATACAATTAACATGTTAACATCATGTACATGCAATTAGACATCCTTTAACCACCTCTTGGTACTCCATTCCTACAAGTCAATTTTGGGCCACATTTTGGTTCTAATCCATCATGTAAGTGACTTCTCACCATATTAGAGTCACTTTGCACCTTATAAGAGTCACTTGCCATCATATATTGGTACAATTAACATGTTAACATCATGTACATGCAATTAGAAATCCTTTTACCACCTCTTAGTGCCACATTCATCCGAGTCAATTTTGGTCCACATTTTGGTTCTAATTAACCAAGTCACTTTTCACCATATTAGAGTCATTTTGCACCCTATATGAGTCACTTTCCACAATCTATTTGTATAATTAACATGTTAACATCATATACATCCAATTTGACATCCTTTTACCACCTCTTAGTTGCATTTTCATACAGGTCAATTTTTTTCCACATTTTGGTTCTAATCAACCATGTAAGTCACTTTTCACCATTTTAGAGTCGCTTTGCACCCTATAAGAGTCACTTTCCACCATAAATACAACAATTAACATGTTAACATCATATACATCCAATTTGATATCCTTTTACCACCTATTAAAGCTACTTTCATACAAGTTAATTTTGTTCCACATTTTGGCTCTAATCAACCATGTAAGTCACTTTTCAACATATTAGACACTTTGCGTCCTATAAGAGTCACTTGCCACAATATATTGATACAATTAACATGTTAACATCATGTACATGCTGTTAGACATCCTTTAACCACCTCTTGGTACTCCTTTCCTACAAGTCAATTTTGGGCCACATTTTGATTCTAATCAATCATGTAAGTGACTTCTCACCATATTAGAGTCACTTTGCACCTTATAAGAGTCACTTGCCATCATATATTGGTACAATTATGACATCATGTACATGCAATTAGAAATCCTTTTACCACCTCTTAGTGTCACATTCATGCAAGTCAATTTTGGTCCACATTTTGGTTCTAATTAACCATGTAAGTCACTTTTCACCATATTAGAGTCATTTTGCACCCTATATGAGTCACTTTCCACAATCTATTTGTATAATTAACATGTTAACATCATATACATCCAATTTGACATCCTTTTACCACCTATTAATGCTACTTTCATACAAGTTAATTTTGTTCCACATTTTGGCTCTAATCAACCATGTAAGTCACTTTTCAACATATTGGAGTCACTTTGCGTCCTATAAGAGTCACTTGCCACAATTTATTGATACAATTCATGTACATGCAATTAGACATGTTAACATCATGTACATGCAATTAGAAATCCTTTTACCACCTCTTAGTGCCACATTCATCCGAGTCAATTTTGGTCCACATTTTGGTTCTAATTAACCAAGTCACTTTTCACCATATTAGAGTCATTTTGCACCCTATATGAGTCACTTTCCACAATCTATTTGTATAATTAACATGTTAACATCATATACATCCAATTTGATATCCTTTTTCCACCTCTTAGTTCCACTTTCATACAGGTCAATTTTTTTCCACATTTTGGTTCTAATCAACCATGTAAGTCACTTTTCACCATTTAGAGTCGCTTGCACCCTATAAGAGTCACTTTCCACCATAAATACAACAATTAACATGTTAACATCATATACATCCAATTTATATCCTTTTACCACCTATTAATGCTACTTTCATACAAGTTAATTTTGTTCCACATTTTGGCTCTAATCAACCATGCAAGTCACTTTTCAACATATTAGAGTCACTTTGCGTCCTATAAGAGTCACTTGCCACAATATATTTATACAATTAACATGTTAACATCATGTACATGCAGTTAGACATCCTTTAACCACCTCTTGGTACTCCTTTCCTACAAGTCAATTTTGGGCCACATTTTGGTTCTAATCAATCATGTAAGTGACTTCTCACCATATTAGAGTCACTTTGCACCTTATAAGAGTCACTTGCCATCATATATTGGTACAATTAACATGTTAACATCGTGTACATGCAATTAGAAATCCTTTTACCACCTCTTAGTGCCACATTCATGCAAGTCAATTTTGGTCTACATTTTGTTTCTAATTAACCATGTAAGTCACTTTTCACCATATTAGAGTCATTTTGCACCTATATGAGTCACGTTCCACAATCTATTTGTATAATTAACATGTTAACATCATATACATCCAATTTGACATCCTTTTACCACCTATTAATGCTACTTTCATACAAGTTAATTTGTTCCACATTTTGGCTCTAATCAACCATGTAAGTCACTTTTCAACATATTGGAGTCACTTTGCGTCCTATAAGAGTCACTTGCCACAATTTATTGATACAATTAACATGTTAACATCATGTACATGCAATTAGACATCCTTTAACCACCTCTTGGTACTCCATTCCTACAAGTCAATTTTGGGCCACATTTTGGTTCTAATCAATCATGTAAGTGACTTCTCAGCATATTAGAGTCACTTTGCACCTTATAAGAGTCACTTGCCATCATATATTGGTACAGTTAACATGTTAACATCATGTACATGCAATTAGAAATCCTTTTACCACCTCTTAGTGCCACATTCATCCGAGTCAATTTTGGTCCACATTTTGGTTCTAATTAACCAAGTCACTTTTCACCATATTAGAGTCATTTTGCACCCTATATGAGTCACTTTCCACAATCTATTTGTATAATTAACATGTTAACATCATATACATCCAATTTGATATCCTTTTTCCACCTCTTAGTTCCACTTTCATACAGGTCAATTTTTTTCCACATTTTGGTTCTAATCAACCATGTAAGTCACTTTTCACCATTTTAGAGTCGCTTG
The DNA here is from genome assembly GCF_009905375.1 of Apium graveolens. NCBI lineage: Eukaryota > Viridiplantae > Streptophyta > Magnoliopsida > Apiales > Apiaceae > Apium > Apium graveolens. Next base: position 76,508 of record NW_027420475.1, read on the forward strand.
CACCCTATAAGAGTCACTTTCCACCATAAATACAACAATTAACATGTTAACATCATATACATCCAATTTGATATCCTTTTACCACCTATTAATGCTACTTTCATACAAGTTAATTTTGTTCCACATTTTGGCTCTAATCAACCATGCAAGTCACTTTTCAACATATTAGAGTCACTTTGCGTCCAATAAGAGTCACTTGCCACAATATATTTATACAATTAACATGTTAACATCATGTACATGCAGTTAGACATCCTTTAACCACCTCTTGGTACTCCTTTCCTACAAGTCAATTTTGGGCCACATTTTGGTTCTAATCAATCATGTAAGTGACTTCTCACCATATTAGAGTCACTTTGCACCTTATAAGAGTCACTTGCCATCATATATTGGCACAATTAACATGTTAACATCGTGTACATGCAATTAGAAATCCTTTTACCACCTCTTAGTGCCACATTCATGCAAGTCAATTTTGGTCTACATTTTGTTTCTAATTAACCATGTAAGTCACTTTTCACCATATTAGAGTCATTTTGCACCTATATGAGTCACTTTCCACAATCTATTTGTATAATTAACATGTTAACATCATATACATCCAATTTGATATCCTTTTACCACCTATTAATGCTACTTTCATACAAGTTAATTTTGTTCCACATTTTGGCTCTAATCAACCATGTAAGTCACTTTTCAACATATTGGAGTCACTTTGCGTCCTATAAGAGTCACTTGCCACAATTTATTGATACAATTAACATGTTAACATCATGTACATGCAATTAGACATCCTTTAACCACCTCTTGGTACTCCTTTCCTACAAGTCAATTTTGGGCCACATTTTGGTTCTAATCAATCATGTAAGTGACTTCTCAGCATATTAGAGTCACTTTGCACCTTATAAGAGTCACTTGCCATCATATATTGGTACAGTTAACATGTTAACATCATGTACATGCAATTAGAAATCCTTTTACCACCTCTTAGTGCCACATTCATCCGAGTCAATTTTGGTCCACATTTTGGTTCTAATTAACCAAGTCACTTTTCACCATATTAGAGTCATTTTGCACCCTATATTAGTCACTTTCCACAATCTATTTGTATAATTAACATGTTAACATCATATACATCCAATTTGACATCCTTTTACCACCTCTTAGTTGCACTTTCATACAGGTTAATTTTTTTCCACATTTTGGTTCTAATCAACCATGTAAGTCACTTTTCACCATTTTAGAGTCGCTTTGCACCCTATAAGAGTCACTTTCCACCATAAATACAACAATTAACATGTTAACATCATATACATCCAATTTGATATCCTTTACCACCTATTAATGCTACTTTCATACAAGTTAATTTTGTTCCACATTTTGGCTCTAATCAACCATGCAAGTCACTTTTCAACATATTAGAGTCACTTTGCGTCCTATAAGAGTCACTTGCCACAATATATTTATACAATTAACATGTTAACATCATGTACATGCAGTTAGACATCCTTTAACCACCTCTTGGTACTTCTTTCCTACAAGTCAATTTTGGGCCACATTTTGGTTCTAATCAATCATGTAAGTGACTTCTCACCATATTAGAGTCACTTTGCACCTTATAAGAGTCACTTGCCATCATATATTGGTACAATTAACATGTTAACATCGTGTACATGCAATTAGAAATCCTTTTACCACCTCTTAGTGCCACATTCATGCAAGTCAATTTTGGTCCACATTTTGGTTCTAATTAACCATGTAAGTCACTTTTCACCATATTAGAGTCATTTTGCACCCTATATGAGTCACTTTCCACAATCTATTTGTATAATTAACATGTTAACATCATATACATCCAATTTGACATCCTTTTACCACCTATTAATGCTACTTTCATACAAGTTAATTTTGTTCCACATTTTGGCTCTAATCAACCATGTAAGTCACTTTTCAACATATTGGAGTCACTTTGCGTCCTATAAGAGTCACTTGCCACAATTTATTGATACAATTAACATGTTAACATCATGTACATGCAATTAGACATCCTTTAACCACCTCTTGGTACTCCATTCCTACAAGTCAATTTTGGGCCACATTTTGGTTCTAATCAATCATGTAAGTGACTTCTCACCATATTAGAGTCACTTTGCACCTTATAAGAGTCACTTGCCATCATATATTGGTACAATTAACATGTTAACATCATGTACATGCAATTAGAAATCCTTTTACCACCTCTTAGTGCCACATTCATCCGAGTCAATTTTGGTCCACATTTTGGTTCTAATTAACCAAGTCACTTTTCACCATATTAGAGTCATTTTGCACCCTATATGAGTCACTTTCCACAATCTATTTGTATAATTAACATGTTAACATCATATACATCCAATTTGACATCCTTTTACCACCTCTTAGTTGCACTTTCATACAGGTCAATTTTTTTCCACATTTTGGTTCTAATCAACCATGTAAGTCACTTTTCACCATTTTAGAGTCGCTTTGCACCCTATAAGAGTCACTTTCCACCATAAATACAACAATTAACATGTTAACATCATATACATCCAATTTGATATCCTTTTACCACCTATTAATGCTACTTTCATACAAGTTAATTTTGTTGCACATTTTGGCTCTAATCAACCATGTAAGTCACTTTTCAACATATTAGACACTTTGCGTCCTATAAGAGTCACTTGCCACAATATATTGATACAATTAACATGTTAAAATCATGTACATGCTGTTAGACATCCTTTAACCACCTCTTGGTACTCCTTTCGTACAAGTCAATTTTGGGCCACATTTTGGTTCTAATCAATCATGTAAGTGACTTCTCACCATATTAGAGTCACTTTGCACCTTATAAGAGTCACTTGCCATCATATATTGGTACAATTAAGATGTTAACATCATGTACATGCAATTAGAAATCCTTTTACCACCTCTTAGTGTCACATTCATGCAAGTCAATTTTGGTCCACATTTTGGTTCTAATTAACCATGTAAGTCACTTTTCACCATATTAGAGTCATTTTGCACCCTATATGAGTCACTTTCCACAATCTATTTGTATAATTAACATGTTAACATCATATACATCCAATTTGACATCCTTTTACCACCTATTAATGCTACTTTCATACAACTTAATTTTGTTCCACATTTTGGCTCTAATCAACCATGTAAGTCACTTTTCAACATGTTGGAGTCAGTTTGCGTCCTATAAGAGTCACTTGCCACAATTTATTGATACAATTAACATGTTAACATCATGTACATGCAATTAGACATCCTTTAACCACCTCTTGGTACTCCATTCCTACAAGTCAATTTTGGGCCACATTTTGGTTCTAATCAATCATGTAAGTGACTTCTCACCATATTAGAGTCACTTTGCACCTTATAAGAGTCACTTGCCATCATATATTGGTACAATTAACATGTTAACATCATGTACATGCAATTAGAAATCCTTTTACCACCTCTTAGTGCCACATTCATCCGAGTCAATTTTGGTCCACATTTTGGTTCTAATTAACCAAGTCACTTTTCACCATATTAGAGTCATTTTGCACCCTATATGAGTCACTTTCCACAATCTATTTGTATAATTAACATGTTAACATCATATACATCCAATTTGACATCCTTTTACCACCTCTTAGTTGCACTTTCATACAGGTCAATTTTTTTCCACATTTTGGTTCTAATCAACCATGTAAGTCACTTTTCACCATTTTAGAGTCGCTTTGCACCCTATAAGAGTCACTTTCCACCATAAATACAACAATTAACATGTTAACATCATATACATCCAATTTGATATCCTTTTACCACCTATTAATGCTACTTTCATACAAGTTAATTTTGTTGCACATTTTGGCTCTAATCAACCATGTAAGTCACTTTTCAACATATTAGACACTTTGCGTCCTATAAGAGTCACTTGCCACAATATATTGATACAATTAACATGTTAACATCATGTACATGCTGTTAGACATCCTTTAACCACCTCTTGGTACTCCTTTCCTACAAGTCAATTTTGGGCCACATTTTGGTTCTAATCAATCATGTAAGTGACTTCTCACCATATTAGAGTCACTTTGCACCTTATAAGAGTCACTTGCCATCATATATTGGTACAATTAAGATGTTAACATCATGTACATGCAATTAGAAATCCTTTTACCACCTCTTAGTGTCACATTCATGCAAGTCAATTTTGGTCCACATTTTGGTTCTAATTAACCATGTAAGTCACTTTTCACCATATTAGAGTCATTTTGCACCCTATATGAGTCACTTTCCACAATCTATTTGTATAATTAACATGTTAACATCATATACATCCAATTTGACATCCTTTTACCACCTATTAATGCTACTTTCATACAACTTAATTTTGTTCCACATTTTGGCTCTAATCAACCATGTAAGTCACTTTTCAACATGTTGGAGTCAGTTTGCGTCCTATAAGAGTCACTTGCCACAATTATTGATACAATTAACATGTTAACATCATGTACATGCAATTAGACATCCTTTAACCACCTCTTGGTACTCCATTCCTACAAGTCAATTTTGGGCCACATTTTGGTTCTAATCAATCATGTAAGTGACTTCTCACCATATTAGAGTCACTTTGCACCTTATAAGAGTCACTTGCCATCATATATTGGTACAATTAACATGTTAACATCATGTACATGCAATTAGAAATCCTTTTACCACCTCTTAGTGCCACATTCATGCAAGTCAATTTTGGTCCACATTTTGGTTCTAATTAACCATGTAAGTCACTTTTCACCATATTAGAGTCATTTTGCACCCTATATGAGTCACTTTCCACAATCTATTTGTATAATTAACATGTTAACATCATATACATCCAATTTGACATCCTTTTACCACCTCTTAGTTCCACTTTCATACAGGTCAATTTTTTTCCACATTTTGGTTCTAATCAACCATGTAAGTCACTTTTCACCATTTTAGAGTCGCTTTGCACCCTATAAGAGTCACTTTCCACCATAAATACAACAATTAACATGTTAACATCATATACATCCAATTTGATATCCTTTTACCACCTATTAATGCTACTTTCATACAAGTTAATTTTGTTCCACATTTTGGCTCTAATCAACCGTGTAAGTCACTTTTCAACATATTGGAGTCACTTTGCGTCCTATAAGAGTCACTTGCCACAATTTATTGATACAATTAACATGTTAACATCATGTACATGCAATTAGACATCCTTTAACCACCTCTTGTTACTCCATTCCTACAAGTCAATTTTAAGCCACATTTTGGTTCTAATCAATCATGTAAGTGACTTCTCACCATATTAGAGTCACTTTGCACCTTATAAGAGTCACTTGCCATCATATATTGGTACAATTAACATGTTAACATCATGTACATGCAATTAGAAACCCTTTTACCACCTCTTAGTGCCACATTCATGCAAGTCAATTTTGGTCCACATTTTGGTTCTAATTAACCATGTAAGTCACTTTTCACCATATTAGAGTCATTTTGCACCATGTTAACATCATATACATCCAATTTGACATCCTTTTACCACCTCTTAGTTCCACTTTCATACATGTCAATTTTGGTCCACATTTTGGTTCTAATCAACCATGTAAGTCACTTTTCGCCATATTAGAGTCACTTTGCACCCTATAAGAGTCACTTTCCACCATAAATACAACAATTAACATGTTAACATCATATACATCCAATTTGATATCCTTTTACCACCTATTAATGCCACTTTCATACAAGTTAATTTTGTTCCCTATTTTGGCTCTAATCAACCATGTAAGTCACTTTTCACCATATTAGAATCACTTTGCACCCTATAAGAGTCACTTGTCACGATATATTGATACAATTAGCATGTTAGCATCATGTACATGCAATTAGACGTCCTTTAACCACCTCTTGGTACCCCTTTCCTACAAGTCAATTTTTGGCCACATTTTGGCTCTAATCAATCATGGAAGTGACTTCTCAGCATATTAGAGTCACTTTGCACCTTATAAGAGTCACTTGCCATCATATATTGGTACAGTTAACATGTTAACATCATGTACATGCAATTAGAAATCCTTTTACCACCTCTTAGTGCCACATTCATCCGAGTCAATTTTGGTCCACATTTTGGTTCTAATTAACCAAGTCACTTTTCACCATATTAGAGTCATTTTGCACCCTATATGAGTCACTTTCCACAATCTATTTGTATAATTAACATGTTAACATCATATACATCCAATTTGATATCCTTTTACCACCTCTTAGTTCCACTTTCATACAGGTCAATTTTTTTCCACATTTTGGTTCTAATCAACCATGTAAGTCACTTTTCACCATTTTAGAGTCGCTTGCACCCTATAAGAGTCACTTTCCACCATAAATACAACAATTAACATGTTAACATCATATACATCCAATTTGATATCCTTTTACCACCTATTAATGCTACTTTCATACAAGTTAATTTTGTTCCACATTTTGGCTCTAATCAACCATGTAAGTCACTTTTCAACATATTAGAGTCACTTTGCGTCCTATAAGAGTCACTTGCCACAATATATTTATACAATTAACATGTTAACATCATGTACATGCAGTTAGACATCCTTTAACCACCTCTTGGTACTCCTTTCCTACAAGTCAATTTTGGGCCACATTTTGGTTCTAATCAATCATGTAAGTGACTTCTCACCATATTAGAGTCACTTTGCACCTTATAAGAGTCACTTGCCATCATATATTGGTACAATTAACATGTTAACATCGTGTACATGCAATTAGAAATCCTTTTACCACCTCTTAGTGCCACATTCATGCAAGTCAATTTTGGTCTACATTTTGTTTCTAATTAACCAGTAAGTCACTTTTCACCATATTAGAGTCATTTTGCACCTATATGAGTCACTTTCCACAATCTATTTGTATAATTAACATGTTAACATCATATACATCCAATTTGACATCCTTTTACCACCTATTAATGCTACTTTCATACAAGTTAATTTTGTTCCACATTTTGGCTCTAATCAACCATGTAAGTCACTTTTCAACATATTGGAGTCACTTTGCGTCCTATAAGAGTCACTTGCCACAATTTATTGATACAATTAACATGTTAACATCATGTACATGCAATTAGACATCCTTTAACCACCTCTTGGTACTCCATTCCTACAAGTCAATTTTGGGCCACATTTTGGTTCTAATCAATCATGTAAGTGACTTCTCACCATATTAGAGTCACTTTGCACCTTATAAGAGTCACTTGCCATCATATATTGGTACAATTAACATGTTAACATCATGTACATGCAATTAGAAATCCTTTTACCACCTCTTAGTGCCACATTCATCCGAGTCAATTTTGGTCCACATTTTGGTTCTAATTAACCAAGTCACTTTTCACCATATTAGAGTCATTTTGCACCCTATATGAGTCACTTTCCACAATCTATTTGTATAATTAACATGTTAACATCATATACATCCAATTTGACATCCTTTTACCACCTCTTAGTTGCACTTTCATACAGGTCAATGTTTTTCCACATTTTGGTTCTAATCAACCATGTAAGTCACTTTTCACCATTTTAGAGTCGCTTTGCACCCTATAAGAGTCACTTTCCACCATAAATACAACAATTAACATGTTAACATCATATACATCCAATTTGATATCCTTTTACCACCTATTAATGATACTTTCATACAAGTTAATTTTGTTCAACATTTTGGCTCTAATCAACCATGTAAGTCACTTTTCAACATATTAGACACTTTGCGTCCTATAAGAGTCACTTGCCACAATATATTGATACAATTAACATGTTAACATCATGTACATGCTGTTAGACATCCTTTAACCACCTCTTGGTACTCCTTTCCTACAAGTCAATTTTGGGCCACATTTTGGTTCTAATCAATCATGTAAGTGACTTCTCACCATATTAGAGTCACTTTGCACCTTATAAGAGTCACTTGCCATCATATATTGGTACAATTAACATGTTAACATCATGTACATGCAATTAGAAATCCTTTTACCACCTCTTAGTGTCACATTCATGCAAGTCAATTTTGGTCCACATTTTGGTTCTAATTAACCATGTAAGTCACTTTTCACCATATTAGAGTCATTTTGCACCCTATATGAGTCACTTTCCACAATCTATTTGTATAATTAACATGTTAACATCATATACATCCAATTTGACATCCTTTTACCACCTATTAATGCTACTTTCATACAAGTTAATTTTGTTCCACATTTTAGCTCTAATCAACCATGTAAGTCACTTTTCAACATATTGGAGTCACTTTGCGTCCTATAAGAGTCACTTGCCACAATTTATTGATACAATTAACATGTTAACATCATGTACATGCAATTAGACATGTTAACATCATGTACATGCAATTAGAAATCCTTTTACCACCTCTTAGTGCCACATTCATCCGAGTCAATTTTGGTCCACATTTTGGTTCTAATTAACCAAGTCACTTTTCACCATATTAGAGTCATTTTGCACCCTATATGAGTCACTTTCCACAATCTATTTATATAATTAACATGTTAACATCATATACATCCAATTTGATATCCTTTTTCCACCTCTTAGTTCCACTTTCATACAGGTCAATTTTTTTTCCACATTTTGGTTCTAATCAACCATGTAAGTCACTTTTCACCATTTTAGAGTCGCTTGCACCCTATAAGAGTCACTTTCCACCATAAATACAACAATTAACATGTTAACATCATATACATCCAATTTGATATCCTTTTACCACCTATTAATGCTACTTTCATACAAGTTAATTTTGTTCCACATTTTGGCTCTAATCAACCATGTAAGTCACTTTTCAACATATTAGAGTCACTTTGCGTCCTATAAGAGTCACTTGCCACAATATATTTATACAATTAACATGTTAACATCATGTACATGCAGTTAGACATCCTTTAACCACCTCTTGGTACTCCTTTCCTACAAGTCAATTTTGGGCCACATTTTGGTTCTAATCAATCATGTAAGTGACTTCTCACCATATTAGAGTCACTTTGCACCTTATAAGAGTCACTTGCCATCATATATTGGTACAATTAACATGTTAACATCGTGTACATGCAATTAGAAATCCTTTTACCACCTCTTAGTGCCACATTCATGCAAGTCAATTTTGGTCTACATTTTGTTTCTAATTAACCATGTAAGTCACTTTTCACCATATTAGAGTCATTTTGCACCTATATGAGTCACTTTCCACAATCTATTTGTATAATTAACATGTTAACATCATATACATCCAATTTGACATCCTTTTACCACCTATTAATGCTACTTTCATACAAGTTAATTTTGTTCCACATTTTGGCTCTAATCAACCATGTAAGTCACTTTTCAACATATTGGAGTCACTTTGCGTCCTATAAGAGTCACTTGCCACAATTTATTGATACAATTAACATGTTAACATCATGTACATGCAATTAGACATCCTTTAACCACCTCTTGGTACTCCATTCCTACAAGTCAATTTTGGGCCACATTTTGGTTCTAATCAATCATGTAAGTGACTTCTCACCATATTAGAGTCACTTTGCACCTTATAAGAGTCACTTGCCATCATATATTGGTACAATTAACATGTTAACATCATGTACATGCAATTAGAAATCCTTTTACCACCTCTTAGTGCCACATTCATCCGAGTCAATTTTGGTCCACATTTTGGTTCTAATTAACCAAGTCACTTTTCACCATATTAGAGTCATTTTGCACCCTATATGAGTCACTTTCCACAATCTATTTGTATAATTAACATGTTAACATCATATACATCCAATTTGACATCCTTTTACCACCTCTTAGTTGCACTTTCATACAGGTCAATTTTTTCCACATTTTGGTTCTAATCAACCATGTAAGTCACTTTTCACCATTTTAGAGTCGCTTTGCACCCTATAAGAGTCACTTTCCACCATAAATACAACAATTAACATGTTAACATCATATACATCCAATTTGATATCCTTTTACCACCTATTAAGCTACTTTCATACAAGTTAATTTTGTTCCACATTTTGGCTCTAATCAACCATGTAAGTCACTTTTCAACATATTAGACACTTTGCGTCCTATAAGAGTCACTTGCCACAATATATTGATACAATTAACATGTTAACATCATGTACATGCTGTTAGACATCCTTTAACCACCTCTTGGTACTCCTTTCCTACAAGTCAATTTTGGGCCACATTTTGGTTCTAATCAATCATGTAAGTGACTTCTCACCATATTAGAGTCACTTTGCACCTTATAAGAGTCACTTGCCATCATATATTGGTACAATTACATGTACATCATGTACATGCAATTAGAAATCCTTTTACCACCTCTTAGTGTCACATTCATGCAAGTCAATTTTGGTCCACATTTTGGTTCTAATTAACCATGTAAGTCACTTTTCACCATATTAGAGTCATTTTGCACCCTATATGAGTCACTTTCCACAATCTATTTGTATAATTAACATGTTAACATCATATACATCCAATTTGACATCCTTTTACCACCTATTAATGCTACTTTCATACAAGTTAATTTTGTTCCACATTTTGGCTCTAATCAACCATGTAAGTCACTTTTCAACATATTGGAGTCACTTTGCGTCCTATAAGAGTCACTTGCCACAATTTATTGATACAATTAACATGTTAACATCATGTACATGCAATTAGACATGTTAACATCATGTACATGCAATTAGAAATCCTTTTACCACCTCTTAGTGCCACATTCATCCGAGTCAATTTTGGTCCACATTTGGTTCTAATTAACCAAGTCACTTTTCACCATATTAGAGTCATTTTGCACCCTATATGAGTCACTTTCCACAATCTATTTAGTATAATTAACATGTTAACATCATATACATCCAATTTGATATCCTTTTTCCACCTCTTAGTTCCACTTTCATACAGGTCAATTTTTTTCCACATTTTGGTTCTAATCAACCATGTAAGTCACTTTTCACCATTTTTAGAGTCGCTTGCACCCTATAAGAGTCACTTTCCACCATAAATACAACAATTAACATGTTAACATCATATACATCCAATTTGATATCCTTTTACCACCTATTAATGCTACTTTCATACAAGTTAATTTTGTTCCACATTTTGGCTCTAATCAACCATGCAAGTCACTTTTCAACATATTAGAGTCACTTTGCGTCCTATAAGAGTCACTTGCCACAATATATTTATACAATTAACATGTTAACATCATGTACATGCAGTTAGACATCCTTTAACCACCTCTTGGTACTCCTTTCCTACAAGTCAATTTTGGGCCACATTTTGGTTCTAATCAATCATGTAAGTGACTTCTCACCATATTAGAGTCACTTTGCACCTTATAAGAGTCACTTGCCATCATATATTGGTACAATTAACATGTTAACATCGTGTACATGCAATTAGAAATCCTTTTACCACCTCTTAGTGCCACATTCATGCAAGTCAATTTTGGTCTACATTTTGTTTCTAATTAACCATGTAAGTCACTTTTCACCATATTAGAGTCATTTTGCACCTATATGAGTCACTTTCCACAATCTATTTGTATAATTAACATGTTAACATCATATACATCCAATTTGACATCCTTTTACCACCTATTAATGCTACTTTCATACAAGTTAATTTTGTTCCACATTTTGGCTCTAATCAACCATGTAAGTCACTTTTCAACATATTGGAGTCACTTTGCGTCCTATAAGAGTCACTTGCCACAATTTATTGATACAATTAACATGTTAACATCATGTACATGCAATTAGACATCCTTTAACCACCTCTTGGTACTCCATTCCTACAAGTCAATTTTGGGCCACATTTTGGTTCTAATCAATCATGTAAGTGACTTCTCACCATATTAGAGTCACTTTGCACCTTATAAGAGTCACTTGCCATCATATATTGGTACAATTAACATGTTAACATCATGTACATGCAATTAGAAATCCTTTTACCACCTCTTAGTGCCACATTCATCCGAAGTCAATTTTGGTCCACATTTTGGTTCTAATTAACCAAGTCACTTTTCACCATATTAGAGTCATTTTGCACCCTATATGAGTCACTTTCCACAATCTATTTGTATAATTAACATGTTAACATCATATACATCCAATTTGACATCCTTTTACCACCTCTTAGTTGCACTTTCATACAGGTCAATTTTTTTCCACATTTTGGTTCTAATCAACCATGTAAGTCACTTTTCACCATTTTAGAGTCGCTTTGCACCCTATAAGAGTCACTTTCCACCATAAATACAACAATTAACATGTTAACATCATATACATCCAATTTGATATCCTTTTACCACCTATTAATGCTACTTTCATACAAGTTAATTTTGTTCCACATTTTGGCTCTAATCAACCATGTAAGTCACTTTTCAACATATTAGACACTTTGCGTCCTATAAGAGTCACTTGCCACAATATATTGATACAATTAACATGTTAACATCATGTACATGCTGTTAGACATCCTTTAACCACCTCTTGGTACCCCTTTCCTACAAGTCAATTTTTGGCCACATTTTGGCTCTAATCAATCATGTAAGTGACTTCTCAGCATATTAGAGTCACTTTGCACCTTATAAGAGTCACTTGCCATCATATATTGGTACAGTTAACATGTTAACATCATGTACATGCAATTAGAAATCCTTTTACCACCTCTTAGTGCCACATTCATCCGAGTCAATTTTGGTCCACATTTTGGTTCTAATTAACCAAGTCACTTTTCACCATATTAGAGTCATTTTGCACCCTATATGAGTCACTTTCCACAATCTATTTGTATAATTAACATGTTAACATCATATACATCCAATTTGATATCCTTTTACCACCTCTTAGTTCCACTTTCATACAGGTCAATTTTTTTCCACATTTTGGTTCTAATCAACCATGTAAGTCACTTTTCACCATTTTAGAGTCGCTTGCACCCTATAAGAGTCACTTTCCACCATAAATACAACAATTAACATGTTAACATCATATACATCCAATTTGATATCCTTTTACCACCTATTAATGCTACTTTCATACAAGTTAATTTTGTTCCACATTTTGGCTCTAATCAACCATGCAAGTCACTTTTCAACATATTAGAGTCACTTTGCGTCCTATAAGAGTCACTTGCCACAATATATTTATACAATTAACATGTTAACATCATGTACATGCAGTTAGACATCCTTTAACCACCTCTTGGTACTCCTTTCCTACAAGTCAATTTTGGGCCACATTTTGGTTCTAATCAATCATGTAAGTGACTTCTCACCATATTAGAGTCACTTTGCACCTTATAAGAGTCACTTGCCATCATATATTGGTACAATTAACATGTTAACATCATGTACATGCAATTAGAAATCCTTTTACCACCTCTTAGTGCCACATTCATGCAAGTCAATTTTGGTCTACATTTTGTTTCTAATTAACCATGTAAGTCACTTTTCACCATATTAGAGTCATTTTGCACCTATATGAGTCACTTTCCACAATCTATTTGTATAATTAACATGTTAACATCATATACATCCAATTTGACATCCTTTTACCACCTATTAATGCTACTTTCATACAAGTTAATTTTGTTCCACATTTTGGCTCTAATCAACCATGTAAGTCACTTTTCAACATATTGGAGTCACTTTGCGTCCTATAAGAGTCACTTGCCACAATTTATTGATACAATTAACATGTTAACATCATGTACATGCAATTAGACATCCTTTAACCACCTCTTGGTACTCCATTCCTACAAGTCAATTTTGGGCCACATTTGGTTCTAATCAATCATGTAAGTGACTTCTCACCATATTAGAGTCACTTTGCACCTTATAAGAGTCACTTGCCATCATATATTGGTACAATTAACATGTTAACATCATGTACATGCAATTAGAAATCCTTTTACCACCTCTTAGTGCCACATTCATGCAAGTCAATTTTGGTCCACATTTTGGTTCTAATTAACCAAGTCACTTTTCACCATATTAGAGTCATTTTGCACCCTATATGAGTCACTTTCCACAATCTATTTGTATAATTAACATGTTAACATCATATACATCCAATTTGACATCCTTTTACCACCTCTTAGTTGCACTTTCATACAGGTCAATTTTTTTCCACATTTTGGTTCTAATCAACCATGTAAGTCACTTTTCACCATTTTAGAGTCGCTTTGCACCCTATAAGAGTCACTTTCCACCATAAATACAACAATTAACATGTTAACATCATATACATCCAATTTGATATCCTTTTACCACCTATTAATGCTACTTTCATACAAGTTAATTTTGTTCCACATTTTGGCTCTAATCAACCATGTAAGTCACTTTTCAACATATTAGAGCACTTTGCGTCCTATAAGAGTCACTTGCCACAATATATTGATACAATTAACATGTTTAACATCATGTACATGCTGTTAGACATCCTTTAACCACCTCTTGGTACTCCTTCCTACAAGTCAATTTTGGGCCACATTTTGGTTCTAATCAATCATGTAAGTGACTTCTCACCATATTAGAGTCACTTTGCACCTTATAAGAGTCACTTGCCATCATATATTGGTACAATTAACATGTTAACATCATGTACATGCAATTAGAAATCCTTTACCACCTCTTAGTGTCACATTCATGCAAGTCAATTTTGGTCCACATTTTGGTTCTAATTAACCATGTAAGTCACTTTCACCATATTAGAGTCATTTTGCACCCTATATGAGTCACTTTCCACAATCTATTTGTATAATTAACATGTTAACATCATATACATCCAATTTGACATCCTTTTACCACCTATTAATGCTACTTTCATACAAGTTAATTTTGTTCCACATTTTGGCTCTAATCAACCATGCAAGTCACTTTTCACATATTAGAGGTCACTTTGCGTCCTATAAGAGTCACTTGCCACAATTTATTAATACAATTAACATGTTAACATCATGTACATGCAATTAGACATCCTTTAACCACCTCTTGGTACTCCATTCCTACAAGTCAATTTTGGGCCACATTTTGGTCTAATCAATCATGTAAGTGACTTCTCACCATATTAGAGTCACTTTGCACCTTATAAGAGTCACTTGCCATCATATATTGGTACAATTAACATGTTAACATCATGTACATGCAATTAGAATCCTTTTACCACCTCTTAGTGCCACATTCATCCAAGTCAATTTTGGTCCACATTTTGGTTCTAATTAACCATAAGTTCACTTTTCACCATATTAGAGTCATTTTGCACCCTATATGAGTCACTTTCCACAATCTATTTGTATAATTAACATGTTAACATCATATACATCCAATTTGAATCCTTTTACCACCTCTTAGTTCCACTTTCATACAGGTCAATTTTTGGTCCACATTTTGGTTCTAATCAACCATGTAAGTCACTTTTCACCATTTAGAGTCACTTTGCACCCTATAAGAGTCACTTTCCACCATAAATACAACAATTAACATGTTAACATCATATACATCCAATTTGATATCCTTTTACCACCTATTAATGCTACTTTCATACAAGTTAATTTTGTTCCACATTTTGGCTCTAATCAACCATGTAAGTCACTTTTCAACATATTAGAGTCACTTTGCGTCCTATAAGAGTCACTTGCCACAATATATTTATACAATTAACATGTTAACATCATGTACATGCAATTAGACATCCTTTAACCACCTCTTGGTACTCCTTTCCTACAAGTCAATTTTGGGCCACATTTTGGTTCTAATCAATCATGTAAGTGACTTCTCACCATATTAGAGTCACTTTGCACCTTATAAGAGTCACTTGCCATCATATATTGGTACAATTAACATGTTAACATCATGTACATGCAATTAGAAATCCTTTACCACCTCTTAGTGCCACATTCATGCAAGTCAATTTTGGTCTACATTTTGTTCTAATTAACCATGTAAGTCACTTTTCACCATATTAGAGTCATTTTGCACCTATATGAGTCACTTTCCACAATCTATTTGTATAATTAACATGTTAACATCATATACATCCAATTTGACATCCTTTTACCACCTATTAATGCTACTTTCATACAAGTTAATTTTGTTCCACATTTTGGCTCTAATCAACCATGTAAGTCACTTTTCAACATATTGGAGTCACTTTGCGTCCTATATGAGTCACTTGCCACAATTTATTGATACAATTAACATGTTAACATCATGTACATGCAATTAGACATCCTTTAACCACCTCTTGGTACTCCCTTCCTACAAGTCAATTTTGGGCCACATTTTTGTTCTAATCAATCATGTAAGTGACTTCTCACCATATTAGACTCACTTTGCACCTTATAAGAGTCACTTGCCATCATATATTGGTACAATTAACATGTTAACATCATGTACATGCAATTAGAAATCCTTTTACCACCTCTTAGTGCCACATTCATCCGAGTCAATTTTGGTCCACATTTGGTTCTAATTAACCAAGTCACTTTTCACCATATTAGAGTCATTTTGCACCCTATATGAGTCACTTTCCACAATCTATTTGTATAATTAACATGTTAACATCATATACATCCAATTTGACATCCTTTTACCACCTCTTAGTTGCCACTTTCATACAGGTCAATTTTTTTCCACATTTTGGTTCTAATCAACCATGTAAGTCACTTTTCACCATTTTAGAGTCGCTTTGCACCCTATAAGAGTCACTTTCCACCATAAATACAACAATTAACATGTTAACATCATATACATCCAATTTGATATCCTTTTACCACCTATTAATGCTACTTTCATACAAGTTAATTTTGTTCCACATTTTGGCTCTAATCAACCATGTAAGTCACTTTTCAACATATTAGAGTCACTTTGCGTCCTATAAGAGTCACTTGCCACAATATATTGATACAATTAACATGTTAACATCATGTACATGCAGTTAGACATCCTTTAACCACCTCTTGGTACTCCTTTCCTACAAGTCAATTTTGGGCCACATTTTGGTTCTAATCAATCATGTAAGTGACTTCTCACCATATTAGAGTCACTTTGCACCTTATAAGAGTCACTTGCCATCATATATTGGTACAATTAACATGTTAACATCATGTACATGCAATTAGAAATCCTTTTACCACCTCTTAGTGCCACATTCATGCAAGTCAATTTTGGTCTACATTTTGTTTCTAATTAACCATGTAAGTCACTTTTCACCATATTAGAGTCATTTTGCACCTATATGAGTCACTTTCCACAATCTATTTGTATAATTAACATGTTAACATCATATACATCCAATTTGACATCCTTTTACCACCTATAATGCTACTTTCATACAAGTTAATTTTGTTCCACATTTTGGCTCTAATCAACCATGTAAGTCACTTTTCACATATTGGAGTCACTTTGCGTCCTATAAGAGTCACTTGCCACAATTTATTGATACAATTAACATGTTAACATCATGTACATGCAATTAGACATCCTTTAACCACCTCTTGGTACTCCATTCCTACAAGTCAATTTTGGGCCACATTTTGGTTTCTAATCCATCATGTAAGTGACTTCTCACCATATTAGAGTCACTTTGCACCTTATAAGAGTCACTTGCCATCATATATTGGTACAATTAACATGTTAACATCATGTACATGCAATTAGAAATCCTTTTACCACCTCTTAGTGCCACATTCATCCGAGTCAATTTTGGTCCACATTTGGTTCTAATTAACCATAAGTCACTTTTCACCATATTAGAGTCATTTTGCACCCTATATGAGTCACTTTCCACAATCTATTTGTATAATTAACATGTTAACATCATATACATCCAATTTGACATCCTTTTACCACCTCTTAGTTGCACTTTCATACAGGTCAATTTTTTTCCACATTTTGGTTCTAATCAACCATGTAAGTCACTTTTCACCATTTTAGAGTCGACTTTGCACCCTATAAGAGTCACTTTCCACCATAAATACAACAATTAACATGTTAACATCATATACATCCAATTTGATATCCTTTTACCACCTATTAATGCTACTTTCATACAAGTTAATTTTGTTCCACATTTTGGCTCTAATCAACCATGTAAGTCACTTTTCAACATATTAGAGTCACTTTGCATCCTATAAGAGTCACTTGTCACCATATATTGATACAAATTAACATGTTAACATCATGTACATGCTGTTAGACATCCTTTAACACCTCTTGGTACTCCTTCCTACAAGTCAATTTTGGCCACATTTTGGTTCTAATCAATCATGTAAGTGACTTCCCCATATTAGAGTCACTTTGCACCTTATAAGAGTCACTTGCCTCATAATTGGTACAATTATGACATCATGTACATGCAATTAGAAATCCTTTTACCACTCTTAGTGTCACATTCATGCAAGTCAATTTTGGTCCACATTTTGGTTCTAATTAACCATGTAAGTCATTTTCACCATATTAGAGTCATTTTGCACCCTATATGAGTCACTTTCCACAATCTATTTGTATAATTAACATGTTAACATCATATACATCCAATTGACATCCTTTTACCACCTATTAATGCTACTTTCATACAAGTTAATTTTGTTCACATTTTGGCTCTAATCAACCATGTAAGTCACTTTTCAACATATTGAGTCACTTTGCGTCCTATAAGAGTCACTTGCCACAATTTATTGATACCAAGGTCAATGTACATGCAATTAGACATGTTAACATCATGTACATGCAATTAGAAATCCTACTTTACCCCCTCTTTAGTGCCACATTTCATCCGAGTCAATATTGGTCCACATTTGTGGTTCTAATTTTAACCAAGTCACTTTTCACCATATTAGAGTCATTTTGCAACCCTATTTAGAGTCACTTTCCACAATCTATTTGTATAATAAAATGTTTCACATTCATTATTACATCTCCAATTTGATATCCTTTTTCCACCTCTAGTTCCACTTTCATACAGGTTTCAAGTTTTTTTTTTTTCCACATTTTGGTTCTAATCAACCATGTAAGTCACTTGTTCACCATTTTAGAGTCGCTTGCACCCTATACGAGGTCACTTTCCACCATAAATACACACAATTAACATTGTTAACATCAATATACATCCAATTTGATATCCTTTTACCACTATTAATGCTACTTTCATACAAGTAATTTTGTTCCACATTTTGGCTCTAATCAACCATGCAAGTCACTTTTCAACATATTAGAGTCACTTTGCGTCCTATAAGAGTCACTTGCCACAATATATTTATACAATTAACATGTTAACATCATGTACATGCAGTTAGACATCCTTTAACCACCTCTGGTACTCCTTTCCTACAAGTCAATTTTGGGCCACATTTGGTTCTAATCAATCATGTAAGTGACTTCTCACCATATTAGAGTCACTTTGCACCTTATAAGAGTCACTTGCCATCATATATTGGTACAATTAACATGTTAACATCGTGTACATGCAATTAGAAATCCTTTTACCACCTCTTAGTGCCACATTCATGCAAGTCAATTTTGGTCTACATTTTGTTTCTAATTAACCATGTAAGTCACTTTTCACCATATTAGAGTCATTTTGCACCTATATGAGTCACGTCCACAATCTATTTGTATAATTAACATGTTAACATCATATACATCCAATTTGACATCCTTTTACCACCTATTAATGCTACTTTCATACAGTAATTTTGTTCCACATTTTGGCTCTAATCAACCATGTAAGTCACTTTTCACCATATTAGAGTCACTTTGCGTCCTATAAAAGTCACTTGCCACCATATATTGAAAAAATTAACATGTTAACATCATGTACATGCAATTAGACATCCTTTAACCACCTCTTGGTACCCCTTTCCTACAAGTCAATTTTGGGCCACATTTTGGTCTCTAATCAATCATGTAAGTGACTTCTCAGCATATTAGAGTCACTTTGCACCTTATAAGAGTCACTTGCCATCATATATTGGTACAGTTAACATGTTAACATCATGTACATGCAATTAGAAATCCTTTTACCACCTCTTAGTGCCACATTCATCCGAGTCAATTTTGGTCCACATTTTGGTTCTAATTAACCAAGTCACTTTTCACCATATTAGAGTCATTTTGCACCCTATATGAGTCACTTTCCACAATCTATTTGTATAATTAACATGTTAACATCATATACATCCAATTTGACATCCTTTTACCACCTCTTAGTTCCACTTTCATACAGGTCAATTTTTTTCCACATTTTGGTTCTAATCAACCATGTAAGTCACTTTTCACCATTTTAGAGTCGCTTTGCACCCTATAAGAGTCACTTTCCACCATAAATACAACAATTAACATGTTAACATCATATACATCCAATTTGATATCCTTTTACCACCTATTAATGCTACTTTCATACAAGTTAATTTTGTTCCACATTTTGGCTCTAATCAACCATGTAAGTCACTTTTCAACATATTAGAGTCACTTTGCGTCCTATAAGAGTCACTTGCCACAATATATTGATACAATTAACATGTTAACATCATGTACATGCAGTTAGACATCCTTTAACCACCTCTTGGTACTCCTTTCCTACAAGTCAATTTTGGGCCACATTTTGGTTCTAATCAATCATGTAAGTGACTTCTCACCATATTAGAGTCACTTTGCACCTTATAAGAGTCACTTGCCATCATATATTGGTACAATTAACATGTTAACATCGTGTACATGCAATTAGAAATCCTTTTACCACCTCTTAGTGCCACATTCATGCAAGTCAATTTTGGTCTACATTTTGTTTCTAATTAACCATGTAAGTCACTTTTCACCATATTAGAGTCATTTTGCACCTATATGAGTCACTTTCCACAATCTATTTGTATAATTAACATGTTAACATCATATACATCCAATTTGACTATCCTTTTACCACCTATTAATGCTACTTTCATACAAGTAATTTTGTTCCACATTTTGGCTCTAATCAACCATGTAAGTCACTTTTCAACATATTGGAGTCACTTTGCGTCCTATAAGAGTCACTTGCCACAATTTATTGATACAATTAACATGTTAACATCATGTACATGCAATTAGACATCCTTTAACCACCTCTTGGCTACTCCCTTCCTACAAGTCAATTTTGGGCCACATTTTGGTTCTAATCAATCATGTAAGTGACTTCTCAGCATATTAGAGTCACTTTGCACCTTATAAGAGTCACTTGCCATCATATATTGGTACAAGTTAACATGTTAACATCATGTACATGCAATTAGAAATCCTTTTACCACCTCTTAGTGCCACATTCATCCGAGTCAATTTTGGTCCACATTTTGGTTCTAATTAACCATAAGTCACTTTTCACCATATTAGAGTCATTTTGCACCCTATATGAGTCACTTTCCACAATCTATTTGTATAATTAACATGTTAACATCATATACATCCAATTTGACATCCTTTTACCACCTCTTAGTTCCACTTTCATACAGGTCAATTTTGTTCCACATTTTGGTTCTAATCAACCATGTAAGTCACTTTTCACCATTTTAGAGTCACTTTGCACCCTATAAGAGTCACTTTCCACCATAAATACAACAATTAACATGTTAACATCATATACATCCAATTTGATATCCTTTTACCACCTATTAATGCCACTTTCATACAAGTTAATTTTGTTCCACATTTTGGCTCTAATCAACCATGTAAGTCACTTTTCAACATATTAGAGTCACTTTGCGTCCTATAAGAGTCACTTGCCACAATATATTGATACAATTAACATGTTAACATCATGTACATGCAGTTAGACATCCTTTAACCACCTCTTGGTACTCCTTTCCTACAAGTCAATTTGGGCCACATTTTGGTTCTAATCAATCATGTAAGTGACTTCTCACCATATTAGAGTCACTTTGCACCTTATAAGAGTCACGTGCCATCATATATTGGCACAATTAACATGTTAACATCGCTGTACATGCAATTAGAATCCTTTTACCACCTCTTAGTGCCACATTCATGCAAGTCAATTTTGGTCCACATTTTGGTTCTAACTTAAACCATGTAAGTCACTTTTCACCATATTAGAGTCATTTTGCACCCTATAGAGTCACTTTCCATAATCTATTTGTATAATTAACATGTTAACATCATATACATCCAATTTGAATCCTTTTACCACCTATTAATGCTACTTTCATACAAGTTAATTTTGTTCCACATTTTGGCTCTAATCAACCATGTAAGTCACTTTTCAATATTGGAGTCACTTTGCGACCCTATAAGAGTCACTTGCCACAATTATATTGATACAATTAACATGTTAACATCATGTACATGCAATTAGACATCCTTTAACCACCTCTTGGTACTCCATTCCTACAAGTCAATTTTTGGGCCACATTTTGGCTCTAATCAATCATGTAAGTGACTTCTCACCATATTAGAGTCACTTTGCACCTTATAAGAGTCACTTGCCATCATATATTGGTACAATTAACATGTTAACATCATGTACATGCAATTAGAAATCCTTTTACCACCTCTTAGTGCCACATTCATCCGAGTCAATTTTGGTCCACATTTTGGTTCTAATTAACCATAGTCACTTTTCACCATATTAGAGTCATTTTGCACCCTATATGAGTCACTTTCCACAATCTATTTGTATAATTAACATGTTAACATCATATACATCCAATTTGACATCCTTTTACCACCTCTTAGTTCCACTTTCATACAGGTCAATTTGTTCCACATTTTGGTTCTAATCAACCATGTAAGTCACTTTTCACCATTTAGAGTCGCTTTGCACCCTATAAGAGTCACTTTCCACCATAATACAACAATTAACATGTTAACATCATATACATCCAATTTGATATCCTTTTACCACCTATTAATGCACTTTCATACAAGTTAATTTTGTTCCACATTTTTGGCTCTAATCAACCATGTAAGTCACTTTTCACCATATTAGATCACTTTGCGTCCCTATAAGAGTCACTTGCCACAATATATTGATACAATAACATGTTAAATCATGTACATGCAGTTAGACGTCCTTTAACCACCTCTTGGTACTCCTTTCCTACAAGTCAATTTTTGGCCACATTTTGGCTTCTAATCAATCATGTAAGTGACTTCTCACCATATTAGAGTCACTTTGCACCTTATAAGAGTCACTTGCCATCATATATTGGTACAATTAACATGTTAACATCATGTACATGCAATTATAAATCCTTTTACCACCTCTTAGTGTCACATTCATGCAAGTCAATTTTGGTCCACATTTTGGTTCTAATTAACCATGTAAGTCACTTTTCACCATATTAGAGTCATTTTGCACCCTATATGAGTCACTTTCCACAATCTATTTGTATAATTAACATGTTAACATCATATACATCCAATTTTGACATCCTTTTACCACCTATTAATGCTACTTTCATACAAGTTAATTTTGTTCCACATTTGGCTCTAATCAACCATGTAAGTCACTTTTCAACATGTTGGAGTCAGTTTGCGTCCTATAAGAGTCACTTGCCACAATTTATTGATACAATTAACATGTTAACATCATGTACATGCAATTAGACATCCTTTAACCACCTCTTGGTACTCCATTCCTACAAGTCAATTTTGGGCCACATTTTGGTTCTAATCAATCATGTAAGTGACTTCTCACCATATTAGAGTCACTTTGCACCTTATAAGAGGTCACTTGCCATCATATATTGGTACAATTACACTGTTAACATCATGTACATGCAATTAGAATCCTTTTACCACCTCTTAGTGCCACATTCATGCAAGTCAATTTTGGTCCACATTTTGGTTCTAATTAACCATGTAAGTCACTTTTCACCATATTAGAGTCATTTTGCACCCCTATATGAGTCACTTTCCACAATCTATTTGTATAATTAACATGTTAACCTCATATACATCCAATTTGACATCCTTTTACCCACCTCTTAGTTCCACTTTCATACAGGTCAATTTTGTTCCACATTTTGGTTCTAATCAACCATGTAAGTCACTTTTCACCATATTAGAGTCACTTTGCACCCTATAAGAGTCACTTTCCACCATAAATACAACAATTAACATGTTAACATCATATACATCCAATTTGATATCCTTTTACCACCTATTAATGCACTTTCATACAAGTTAATTTTGTTCACATTTTGGCTCTAATCAACCATGTAAGTCACTTTTCACCATATTAGAGTCACTTTGCGACCCTATAAGAGTCACTTGTCCACATATATTGATACAATTAACATGTTAACATCATGTACATGCAATTAGACATCCTTTAACCACCTCTTGTTACTCCATTCCTACAAGTCAATTTAAGCCACATTATGGTTCTAATCAATCATGTAAGTGACTTCTCACATATTAGAGTCACTTTGCACCTTATAAGAGTCACTTGCCATCATATTATATTGGTACAATTAACATGTTAACATCATGTACATGCAATTAGAAACCCTTTTACCACACTCTTAGTGCCACAATTCATGCAAGTCAATTTTGGTCCACATTTTGGTTCTAATTAACATGTAAGTCACTTGTTCACCATATTAGAGTCCATTTTGCACCATGCTTAACATCATAATTACATCCAATTTGACATCCTTTTACCCCCTCTTAGTTCCACTTTCATACATGTCAATTTTGTTCCACATTTTTGGTTCTAATCAACCATGTAAGTCACTTTTTCGCCATATTAGAGTCACCTTTGCACCCTATAAGAGTCACTTTCCACCTAAATACAAACAATTAACATGTTAACATCATATACATCCAATTTGATATCCTTTTACCACCTATTAATGCCCTTTCATACAAGTTAATTTTGTTCCACTATTTTGGCTTAATCAAACCATGTAAGTCACTTTTTCACCATATTAGAGATCACTTTGCACCCTATAAGAGTCACTTGTCACCATATATTGATAACAATTAACATGTTAACATCATGTACATGCAATTAGACGTCCTTTAACCACCTCTTGGTACCCCTTTCCTACAAGTCAATTTTTGGCCACATTTTGGCTCTAATCAATCATGTAAGTGACTTCTCAGCATATTAGAGTCACTTTGCACCTTATAAGAGTCACTTGCCATCATATATTGGTACAGTTAACATGTTAACTATCATGTACATGCAATTAGAATCCTTTTACCACCTCTTAGCTGACCACAATTCATCCGACGTCAATTTTGGCCACATGTTGAGTTCTAATTAACCTAATCACTTTTCACCATATTAGAGTCATTTTGCACCCTATATGAGTCACTTGCCACCAATCTATTGTCTAATTAACATGTTAACATCATATACATCCAATTTGATATCCTTTTTCCACCTCTTAGTTCCACTTTCATACAGGTCAATTTTTTCCACATTTTGGTTCTAATCAACCATGTAAGTCACTTTTCACCATTTAGAGTCGCTTGCACCCTATAAGAGTCACTTTCCACCATAAATACAACAATTAACATGTTAACATCATATACATCCAATTTGATATCCTTTTACCACCTATTAATGCTACTTTCATACAAGTTAATTTTGTTCCACATTTGGCTCTAATCAACCATGTAAGTCACTTTTCAACATATTAGAGTCACTTTGCGTCCTATAAGAGTCACTTGCCACAATATATTTATACAATTAACATGTTAACATCATGTACATGCAGTTAGACATCCTTTAACCACCTCTTGGTACTCCTTTCCTACAAGTCAATTTTGGGCCACATTTTGGTTCTAATCATCATGTAAGTGACTTCTCACCATATAGAGTCACTTTGCACCTTATAAGAGTCACTTGCCATCATATATTGGTACAATTAACATGTTAACATCGTGTACATGCAATTAGAATCCTTTTACCACCTTAGTGCCACATTCATGCAAGTCAATTTTGGTCTACATTTTGTTTCTAATTAACCAAGTCACTTTTCACCATATTAGAGTCATTTTGCACCTATATGAGTCACTTTCCACAATCTATTTGTATAAAACATGTTAACATATATACATCCAATTTGACATCCTTTACCACCTATTAATGCTACTTTCATACAAGTTAATTTTGTTCCACATTTTGGCTCTAATCAACCATGTAAGTCACTTTTCAACATATTGGAGTCACTTTGCGTCCTATAAGAGTCACTTGCCACAATTATTGATACAATTAACATGTTAACATCATGTACATGCAATTAGACATCCTTTAACCACCTCTTGGTACTCCATTCCTACAAGTCAATTTTGGGCCACATTTTGGTTCTAATCAATCATGTAAGTGACTTCCACCATATTAGAGTCACTTTGCACCTTATAGAGTCACTTTGCCATCATAATTGGTACAGTTAACATGTTAACATCATGTACATGCAATTAGAAATCCTTTTACCACCTCTTAGTGCCACATTCATCCGAGTCAATTTTGGTCCACATTTTGGTTCTAATTAACCTGTAAGTCACTTTTCACCATATTAGAGTCATTTTGCACCCTATATGAGTCACTTTCCACAATCTATTTGTATAATTACATGTTAACATCATATACATCCAATTGACATCCTTTTACCACCTCTTAGTTCCATTTCATACAATGTCAATTTTTTTGTCCACATTTTGGTTCTAATCAACCATTGTAAGTCACTTTTTTCATCATATTAGAGTCACTTTGCACCCTATAAGAGTCATTTCCACCATAAATACAACAATTACATGTTAACATCATTACATCAATTTGATATCCTTTTACCACCTATTAATGCTACTTTCATACAAGTTAATTTTGTTCCAATTTTGGCTCTAATCAACCATGTAAGTCACTTTTCAACATAATAGACATTTTTGCGTCCTATAAGAGTCACTTGCCACAATATATTGATACATTAACATGTTAACATCATGTACCTGCTGTTAGAATCCTTTAACCACCTATTGGTACTCCTTTCCTACAAGTCAATTTTCTGGGCCACATTTTGGTTAACAATCATGTACAGTGACTTCTCACCATATTAGAGTCACTTTGCACCTTAAAGAAGTCACTTGCCATCCTTCTTGGTACAATTAAATTTTAACATATGTACATGCAATTAGAATCCTTTACAACATCTTAGTGTCACATTCTATTGCAAGTCAATTTTTGGTCCACATTTTGGTTCTAATTAACCATGTAAGTCACTTTTCACCATATTAGAGTCATTTTGCACCCTATATGAGTCCACTTTCGACACAATCTATTTGTATAATTAACATGTTAACATCAGATACATCCATTTGACATCCTTTTACCACCTATTAATGCTACTTTCATACAAGTTAATTTTGTTCCACATTTTGGCTCTAATCAACCATGTAAGTCACTTTTCACATATTGGAGTCACTTTGCGTCCTATAAGAGTCACTTGCCACAATTATTGATACAATTAACATGTTACATCATGTACATGCAATTAGACATGTTAACATCATGTACATGCAATTAGAAATCCTTTACCACCTCTTAGTGCCACATTCATCCGAGTCAATTTTGGTCCACATTTTGGTTCTAATTAACCAAGTCACTTTTCACCATATTAGAGTCATTTGCACCCTATATGAGTCACTTTCCACAATCTTTATATAATTAACATGTTAACATCATATACATCCAATTTGATATCCTTTTTCCACCTCTTAGTTCCACTTTCATACAGGTCAATTTTTTTCCACATTTTGGTTCTAATCAACCATGTAAGTCACTTTTCACCATTTTAGAGTCGCTTGCACCCTATAAGAGTCACTTTCCACATAAATACAACAATTAACATGTTAACATCATATACATCCAATTTGATATCCTTTTACCACCTATTAATGCTACTTTCATACAAGTTAATTTTGTTCCACATTTTGGCTCTAATCAACCATAAGTCACTTTTCAACATATTAGAGTCACTTTGCGTCCTATAAGAGTCACTTGCCACAATATATTTACAATTAACATGTTAACATCATGTACATGCAGTTAGACATCCTTTAACCACCTCTTGGTACTCCTTTCCTACAAGTCAATTTTGGGCCACATTTTGGTTCTAATCAATCATGTAAGTGACTTCTCACCATATTAGAGTCACTTTGCACCTTATAAGAGTCACTTGCCATCATATATTGGTACAATTAACATGTTAACATCGTGTACATGCAATTAGAAATCCTTTTACCATCTTAGTGCCACATTCATGCAAGTCAATTTTGGTCTACATTTGTTTCTAATTAACCAAGTCACTTTTCACCATATTAGAGTCATTTTGCACCTATATGAGTCACTTTCCACAATCTATTTGTATAATTAACATGTTAACATCATATACATCCAATTTGACATCCTTTACCACCTATTAATGCTACTTTCATACAAGTTAATTTTGTTCCACATTTTGGCTCTAATCAACCATGTAAGTCACTTTTCAACATATTGGAGTCACTTTGCGTCCTATAAGAGTCACTTGCCACAATTATTGATACAATTAACATGTTAACATCATGTACATGCAATTAGACATCCTTTAACCACCTCTTGGTACTCCATTCCTACAAGTCAATTTTGGGCCACATTTTGGTTCTAATCATGTAAGTGACTTCTCACCATATTAGAGTCACTTTGCACCTTATAAGAGTCACTTGCCATCATATATTGGTACAATTAACATGTTAACATCATGTACATGCAATTAGAAATCCTTTTACCACCTCTTAGTGCCACATTCATCCGAGTCAATTTTGGTCCACATTTTGGTTCTAATTAACCAAGTCACTTTTCACCATATTAGAGTCATTTGCACCCTATATGAGTCACTTTCCACAATCTATTTGTATAATTAACATGTTAACATCATATACATCCAATTTGACATCCTTTTACCACCTCTTAGTTGCACTTTCATACAGGTCAATGTTTTTCCACATTTTGGTTCTAATCAACCATGTAAGTCATTTTCACCATTTTAGAGTCGCTTTGCACCCTATAAGAGTCACTTTCCACCATAAATACAACAATTAACATGTTAACATCATATACATCCAATTTGATATCCTTTTACCACCTATTAAAGCTACTTCATACAAGTTAATTTTGTTCCACATTTTGGCTCTAATCAACCATGTAAGTCACTTTTCAACATATTAGACACTTTGCGTCCTATAAGAGTCACTTGCCACAATATATTGATACAATTAACATGTTAACATCATGTACATGCTGTTAGACATCCTTTAACCACCTCTTGGTACTCCTTTCCTACAAGTCAATTTTGGGCCACATTTTGGTTCTAATCAATCATGTAAGTGACTTCTCACCATATTAGAGTCACTTTGCACCTTATAAGAGTCACTTGCCATCATATATTGGTACATTAATGTACATCATGTACATGCAATTAGAAATCCTTTTACCACCTCTTAGTGTCACATTCATGCAAGTCAATTTTGGTCCACATTTTGGTTCTAATTAACCATGTAAGTCACTTTTTCACATATTAGAGTCATTTTGCACCCTATATGAGTCACTTTCCACAATCTATTTGTATAATTAACATGTTAACATCATACATCCAATTGACATCCTTTTACCACCTATTAATGCTACTTTCAACAAGTTAATTTTGTTCCACATTTTGGCTCTAATCAACCATGTAAGTCACTTTTCAACATATTGGAGTCACTTTGCGTCCTATAAGAGTCACTTGCCACAATTTATTGATATTAACATGTTAACATCATGTACATGCAATTAGACATGTTAACATCATGTACATGCAATTAGAAATCCTTTTACCACCTCTTAGTGCCACATTCATCCGAGTCAATTTTGGTCCACATTTTGGTTCTAATTAACCAAGTCACTTTCACCATATTAGAGTCATTTTGCACCTATATGAGTCACTTTCCACAATCTATTGTATAATTAACATGTTAACATCATATACATCCAATTTGATATCCTTTTTCCACCTCTTAGTTCCACTTTCATACAGGTCAATTTTTTCCACATTTTGGTTCTAATCAACCATGTAAGTCACTTTTCACCATTTTAGAGTCGCTTGCACCCTATAAGAGTCACTTTCCACCATAAATACAACAATTAACATGTTAACATCATATACATCCAATTTGATATCCTTTTACCACCTATTAATGCTACTTTCATAAGTTAATTTTGTTCCACATTTTGGCTCTAATCAACCATGCAAGTCACTTTTCAACATATTAGAGTCACTTTGCGTCCTATAAGAGTCACTTGCCACAATATATTTATACAATTACATGTTAACATCATGTACATGCAGTTAGACATCCTTTAACCACCTCTTGGTACTCCTTTCCTACAAGTCAATTTTGGGCCACATTTTGGTTCTAATCAAATCATGTAAGTGACTTCTCACCATATTAGAGTCACTTTGCACCTTATAAGAGTCACTTGCCATCATATATTGGTACAATTAACATGTTAACATCGTGTACATGCAATTAGAAATCCTTTTACCACCTCTTAGTGCCACATTCATGCAAGTCAATTTTGGTCTACATTTTGTTTCTAATAACCATGTAAGTCACTTTTCACCATATTAGAGTCATTTTACACCTATATGAGTCACGTTCCACAATCTTGTTTAATTAACATGTTAACATCATATACATCCAATTTGACATCCTTTTACCACCTATTAATGCTACTTTCATACAAGTTAATTTTGTTCCACATTTTGGCTCTAATCAACCATGTAAGTCACTTTTCAACATATTGGAGTCACTTTGCGTCCTATAAGAGTCACTTGCCACAATTTATTGATACAATTAACATGTTGCATCATGTACATGCAATTAGACATCCTTTAACCACCTCTTGGTACTCCATTCCTACAAGTCAATTTTGGGCCACATTTTGGTTCTAATCAATCATGTAAGTGACTTCTCACCATATTAGAGTCACTTTGCACCTTATAAGAGTCACTTGCCATATATTGGTACAATTAACATGTTAACATCATGTACATGCAATTAGAAATCCTTTTACCACCTCTTAGTGCCACATTCATCCGAGTCAATTTTGGTCCACATTTTGGTTCTAATTAACCAAGTCACTTTTCACCATATTAGAGTCATTTTGCACCCTATATGAGTCACTTCCACAATCTATTTGTATAATTAACATGTTAACATCATATACATCCAATTTGACATCCTTTTACCACTCTTAGTTGCACTTTCATACAGGTCAATTTTTTTCCACATTTTGGTTCTAATCAACATGTAAGTCATTTTCACCATTTTAGAGTCGCTTTGCACCCTTAAGAGTCACTTTCCACCATAATACAACAATAACAGGTTAAATCATATACATCCAATTGATATCCTTTTACCACTATTAATGCTACTTTCATACAAGTTAATTTTGTTCCACATTTTGGCTCTAATCAACCATGTAAGTCACTTTTCAACATATTAGACACTTTGCGTCCTATAAGAGTCACTTGCCACAATATATTGATACAATTAACATGTTAACATCATGTACATGCTGTTAGACATCCTTTAACCACCTCTTGGTATCCTTTCCTACAAGTCAATTTTGGGCACATTTGGTTCTAATCAATCATGTAAGTGACTTCTACCATATTAGAGTCACTTTGCACCTTATAAGAGTCACTTGCCATCATATATTGGTACAATAACATGTTAACATGTACATGCAATTAGAAATCCTTTACCACCTCTAGTGTCACTTCATGCAAGTCAATTTGGTCACATTTGGTTCTAATTAACCATGTAAGTCACTTTTCACCATTTAGAGTCATTTGCACCTATATGAGTCACTTTCCACATATATTTGTATAATTAACATGTTAACATCATATACATCCAATTTGACATCCTTTTACCACTATTAATGCTACTTTCATACAAGTTAATTTTGTTCCACATTTTGGCTCTAATCAACCATGCAAGTCACTTTTCAACATATTAGAGTACTTTGCGTCCTATAAGAGTCACTTGCACAATTTATAATACAATTAACATGTAACATCATGTACATGCAATTAGACATCCTTTAAACACCTCTTGGTACTCCATTCTACAAGTCATTTTGGGCCACATTTGGTTCTAATCAATCAGTAAGTGACTTCTCACCATATTAGAGTCACTTTGCACCTTTAAGAGTCACTTGCCATCATATATTGGTACAAATTAACATGTTAACATCATGTACATGCAATTAGAAATACTTTTACACCTCTTAGTGCCACATTCATCCAGTCAATTTTGGTCACATTTTGGTTCTAATTAACCAAGTCACTTTTCACCATATTAGAGTCATTTTGCACCCTATATGAGTCACTTTCCACAATCTATTTGTATAATTAACATGTTAACATCATATACATCCAATTTGACACTTTTACCACTCTTAGTTGCACTTTCATACAGGTCAATTTTTTTCCACATTTTGGTTCTAATCAACCATGTAAGTCACGTTTCACCATTTTAGAGTCGCTTGCACCTATAAGAGTCACTTTCCACCATAATACAACAATTAACATGTTAACATCATATACATCCAATTTGATATCCTTTACCACATATTAATGCTACTTTCATACAAGTTAATTTTGTTCACATTTTGGCTCTATAAACCATGTAAGTCACTTTTCAACATATTAGACACTTTGCGTCCTATAAGAGTCACTTGCCCAATATATTGATACAATACATGTTAACATCATGTACATGCTGTTAGACATCCTTTAACCTCTTGGTATCCTTTCCTACAAGTCAATTTTGGGTCACATTTTGGTTCTAACAATCATGTAAGTGACTTCTCAGCATATTAGAGTCACTTTGCACCTTATAAGAGTCAACTGCCATCCATATATTGGTACAGTTAACATGTTAACATCATGTACATGCAATTAGAAATCCTTTTACCACCTCTTAGGTGCCACATTATCAGAGTCAATTTGGTCCACATTTTGGTTCTAATTAACCAAGTCACTTTTCACCAATATTAGAGTCATTTTGCACCCTATATGAGTCACTTTCCACAATCTATTTGTATAATTAACATGTTAACATCATATACATCCAATTTGATATCCATTTTCCCCTCTTAGTCCACTTTCATACAGGTCAATCTTTTTTTCCAATTTTGGTTCTAATTAACCATGTAAGTCACTTTCACATTTTTAGAGTCGCTTGCCCTATAAGAGTCCTTTCCCACCATAAATACAACAATTAACATGTTAACATCATATACATCCAATTGATATCCTTTACCACCTAGTAATGCTACTTTCATATAAGTTAATTTGTTCCACCATTTTGGCTCTAATCAACCATGCAAGTCACTTTTCACATATTAGAGTCATTTGCGTCCTAAGAGTCACTTGCCACAATATATTATACAATTAACATGTAACATCATGTACATGCAGTTAGACATCCTTTAACCACTCTTGGATCCTTTCCTACAAGTCAATTTTGGGCCACATTTGTTTATCAATCATGTAAGTGACTTCTCACCTATTAGAGTCACTTTGCACCCTTAAGAGTCACTGCCATCTATTATTGGTACAATTAACATGTACACGGTGTACATGCAATTAGAAATCCTGTACCACTCTTAGTGCACATTCATGCAAGTCAATTTTTGGTCTACTTTTGTTTCTAATTAAACCATGTAAGTCACTTTTCACCATATTAGAGTCATTTACAACCTATATGAGTCCTTTCCACAATCTATTGTTAATTAATGTTAACATCATAATCCAATTTGAATCCTTTTACCACCTTAATGCTACTTTCATACAAGTTAATTTGTTCCACATTTTGCTCTAATCAACCATGTAAGTCACTTTCAACATATTGGAGTCACTTTGGTCCTATAAGAGTCACTTGCCACAATTATTGATACAATTAACATTAACACATGTACATGCAATTAGACATCCTTTAACCACCTCTTGGTAT
>NW_027420476.1:0-7991 GCF_009905375.1 Apium graveolens
TATACACTACCACGACCCGTTTAGTGGTACTCAATCTCAACATCCATTCCAATACAACTCTCACGGTTGTAATCAGCTCATTACTCGCAGAATCATTGCTGCATTACTATGGCCCACCGTTGACCTACTGTAGTCATTCGCTTTCCATGAAGTTTTAATAGCTAACCATACGGAGTCCATTCATATCATATCTAATTCTCCTAAGGAGTTAACATAACCACCAATCACAATTCATGAAGAACACTCCAAACTCTGACGTACTTTCATGACATGAAGCAGATAAAATTGCAGAAGAGTTTCAATCAAAGCAACGATAGCAGGTTAATACCATTCTTAATCATATGCCTTAAATAGAAGACTTAACTCAAAGGTTCGTCTAGTCCTTTTGGAAACATGGTCCTGGCTTATCCCAAGATAGGACCTCCTAAGATAGATAGCCCGTTCATGGCGATTACACGAATTAAACTTTACCAACTACTATTACGGTTGGGTATTGCACAGTCATCAGAAGGAATGTCAATCTTCCAAACCATAATACAACCTTCACAGTTTTAACCATCATCACTGTATTCCTCTGGCACAAGCGCCTATAATTATCCTCTTACCTTTAAAGTGTCGGCCACCTCTTTGGCCTTTCCTGATATTAAAATTTCCTTATAGTCAATGTCATTTTAACCACCTCCAAATAAATTTTCTACCTTATTTCAATCACTGCTTTTGTGAAGATGTATTCCTTAAAATCTGATGAGTAAAAAAAATATCACCATTTTTCCATAAGTTATTGCCTCAGTCTTTAGAGGTTAATCACTGTCACGACTGACTCTCAATCATACTTAGAACATCTTTTATCTTAAGTCCTAATTGCCCTGAACAATTTCGACCATTACTGGTTCGATCCATACTTTCTCGTGGTTTAACACGTGCCCCACTTGGCATCATTATAATTACGTCATATTTCCTTTATCAACATTTTTATTCTTGAGAATTTTGAATATTACCTTTCTCCTTGTAAAACCTCTAAGGTTATCCTTCAATCGTTCCTCCTGTATTCCCTAGATACAGGGCATATCAAAATACCATTTACTAATACCAGAATCATAGTCTATATACTTCTGAAAAAATTTCTCCATTGATCCTTAAAGGTTGTTAATACCTTAATCCTTCCCAATTCATACCGTCAAACTCATACTATCCCTACTAAGGGTGAAATGCCAACCTTTATGCATTCCCCTTAAGATTCATTTTAAGTTACCGATGTTCTATCCTTAATTCCACCTTTAAAAGGTACATGCATCCTTCCATGGATAAATCAAGTCATATATCCCTGATAAGGGTGTCTTATTCAATCATTCCCACCTCGATAATATATGCCTAGTTTCACAATAACATCTGTATTCAAAATGAGGTCAATCAATATGGCCTCCAAAAGATAACAACGGTTATCCGCTTTTCTTGCCTAATTTGGTAATGATAACATGGATGTTCTGGAAGATATTGGTCATGTTCAACGTGAACTTCTTCTTAATAATTCCTTATTTACTTTTGTTGTTTATCTCAACAGTCACCTCAATGTTGGGATACCTCATACCTGGCGTCTCCCTTTTGGGTACAAGCCACCGGTCTTACACTTCACATTCTTGAAGGTCACTTCCTTCATCCAAATTTTCCTAATTTCTTACTTCCTTGTTCCTCAGTCTATCCGCGTCTCATTATTTATCCTTCGAACTATCTCAAGGTTTCCTCGAATCCTCCCAACTTAAAGGGATAAAATATATGTATCTCTTATGCGTTCACCATCAATTGAACTCATGGTGAATCACCCTCATCCTGACGATTACATACTTTTCTATTTCTATTGCTACGAGTCTTTAGGGTTTCCTCATACCCAACTCCCTTATCATTCCTCAAACTCTATTGCCGTTATATTCCCTTCCACTTCAGTTTTTTTTATTTTCCTTTCTCTTATCATTATTTCATGAACCAACACAACATAAGCATTGATTTCAAACATCCCGTCATTCTGGATTCGTGTCCTCAGAACGAATCTTGACAACTTTTACAACTTAGATTCATAATTATCATACTTGTCTGCCTTTGTTCTGGCTCTAAAGCTTTTACACTATCTCCTTATCTTTGGGAATTACTTTCCCGAAAACAATTGACTGAACTTAAATCAGTTTATTATAATCTCTTGCTCCGTGCCTTCCTTGGTCTTTCACCAGCGGATGGTCTCTTTCTTAGGAGGGTAAGTGACAAAAACAGTCTTTTGTGGTTCGTCAATCATTTAGAATCTCAAATGATTCCTCTATTTCCTTTAGCCAGGCTCTTGCCTCGACTGGGTCAACCTGTTCCTTGGAACTCTGAGAGCTTAGCGACTTAAAGGTCATGAAAGAATTTCCTACCGCATTGTTTCCTCAAGGTGGTGGTTGGGGATAATAGTCTAAGTTCTTTTTAGACAGGTCCATGAATTGTATAGGAGTACCATCTCGGGTCTCCTTTCCTTACTCGACTTTCCGTTTCCTTAGTATGAAATGTTTCATCCTTCTCCCATACTTGGGGTTATCTTATACGTTAAAATCCTCATTTTCCACTTCATTATGTTATGGGTTCCTTCTATCTTGATGGCGTCCTCCCTGACTATCACATTCAGGGTTTGCCCTTAATCTTATTCCTTGAACTATGACTTTCATCTAAGATCTCATCTTTAAGCTCTTGAACATTTGGAATCCAAATTCTATAGGAATACCTCATTATTCCCTTATCATCTTTCTCGGTATTAATCTCATATCTATTTGTTGGCTCTCTGCCTTCATTCATCACTTTTTCTGTCCCAATATGTTCTTTTCCGATAATTCGGACTGTATTGCAATCTCAAACAGCTTTTCGGTACCGGCTCCGGTTACCTTCATATCTATTTCCATTTTTTCAAAATCTCTTATCAACTTTCCCAAAGACATTAACCTCTTGAGTCTCTCCTTTTACTAAGGGCATCAGCCACCACATTGGCTTTCCCCGAATGATAAAGAATCTCCCAATCATAATTCTTGATTAGCTCTAACCGCCTCCTCGGGCTTATGTTGAGCTCTTTCTGTGTGAAAATGCACTAGAGCTCCTATGGTTTGTGTAAATCCCGCACTTCTCTCCATACAAGTAGTGCCTCCAATCTTTAGGGTAAAACTATTGCCACGAGCCTAAGCTCATGGGCGGGGATATCGAATTTTATATTCCCTTAATTGTGTTGACGCGGACGCGATTATCTTGCTGTGTTGTATAAGAAGCACCCAAATTCCTTATGCAAAGCGTCACTACAAATCACAAATCTCCTTTTTCCATCCGGCAACGCCAACATAGGGGCCGTCACCAACCTTTGCTTCAGTTCTTAAAAGTTGTTCTCGCATTTCTCTGTCCATTCGAACTTCTCAGTCTGACGAGTAAGCCGCGTTAAAGGGGCTACTATCTTTACAAACTTGAATGAACCTCCGGTAGTGACCGACCATCCTACCTCTGGTAGTCGCTCTAACCATGGTATCAATTCACAGTGGTCCTTTATTCATTCTTGTCAGGATCCTCCACGGGATCCTCCTCAACAACAATCCCTTCTAGGACACATCCTAACCGCTACATCCTCAATATGAACATCATCGGTCCTGCGTTAGGATGCTCTATCGGATCCATAATCTGATCTCCAAAGTAATAAAACATCATCGCGTTGTTGCTCCTCAACCTCAGGGTTCGGAGTCCCGCTACCATATACGATAACGAACTACGCTTCTATCGCTATTTATAAGGGTTCCCATAAGGGTTTTAACTGTCGGTGCTACGTTAGGTAGCCCGACTATGAACTTGGCAAGAGTTCTTATTATCTTATGAACTTATTATCTTAACGTCACATCATCTCTGAGGTTTATAACGCTTAGCTCTGATACCATTTCTGTAACACCCCCAAATCCGGGGTCGGGGATCCGGGTGTCACGAGTTCCATTTCCCTTAACAACACCCAATCTTATTAAACAATCAACTACTCTTACTGTGACCCCACAATAACACACACACACCCAAGTTATAGTCTCAGAGATGATACTCAAAAAAATAACACAAGTCATTTTGTTCCACAATTATATGCCAATACACCTTAAAAGGTTTTCTGAATAAATTTACATTTCTTTGCCATTATTACAATTCATAAATATACATAAATCTGGTACATCAAGTTGAAAGCCTAGCCTATTGGTAGTTCCTACCTCAGCTACGACGGCATCAGTGCTTCTAGAAAACTGCGGAACGTCTCCTAACCTCTTGCGAATCGGGAGCTTGGTCCGGTTCATCTTATCTATCTGATGTTGTGTGATGAAAGAAGAAAGCAAGGGTGAGCAGCAAGCCCACCAAAATAATATGTATAATGATTAACAATATATGAGCCTTCTCATAGTACTCATGAAAGTCTTGGTCAAAAGAAATGAACCAAGTTGATATCTTAATACGATGAAGTCGCAAAATATTCAGTATATATATATACATATATACTTTTCAAAATATTAGAAGTCCTCTTCCATGCATAATACACACAGAGTTCCAGTGTATAACTGTATAAAAATACCGTTGCAAGGTGATCTCATATATCTAACCTTGTCTCAACGTTTTTCTGAAAATCTTTGTCATGCATAAGATAATCATTTACTAGATATAAGTTTAAAAAAAAATGAAGTTACAAGATACTCCAATATACTTTATATCCAAATACTACTTGAACTACCACCGTTCAAGTTATAATCAGTTTCAAAGTTCATCACCCAGATGAGACTACAAGATAAGACTTGAATAGATTCAATCTTTGAAATATCATTATAAATAATGAAGTTACGAGATACTTCATTAAGTCCCGATATATATATATCCATATATATATATATATCTCATACATTTCCTGAAAATCTCTGTCATGTAAAGTATGAACAGAGTTATAATATCCAATAAATTTTGGAAAGGAAAAGAATTTTGGCATAAACCAGATATCTTGCTGATCAGGCAAAGATACCAATAAGTAACCTTTTCTACTGTAGATGGATGAATTCCTCACCGGTCATCACCCTGGCCGCATTAGGACCTCGCGCTAGACCGTTACCCGGCCACTCACGCGTTAATGGATTGCCACCCAGCCACTTACACTTTGATAGACCGTACCCCGGCCTGTCGCTTATGCCGACTCAATTAGATGGGCTTACTTCCCGAACATTGGGCAAGTAATCAATTCATTTATCAAAACAGCAACCTTGTTGCGAATATAAAATACACCATAGAGCCGGATCCCTCAGGTTTTGAACGAGTATTTAAATCCCCTTCGAAAGGAGGATCTTAAATATAAAAATGAGTTTTGGGATCCGCTCTAACTTTTAAAAATCATTTTGAAGACTCGAGAACACTTTAAAGAGTGTTTGGAGTAATGCTGATTTAATGAAGTAAATCAGTCCCAATATATTTAGAAAATGTCTGAATATTATTATTTAAATAATATTCCCATAAAGAATAATCTTTATACAAATAATTGAAGTAGAAGTTGTAAGACTTATACTTGAAATGAGTATTAAATAACCAAAGATATACTTATATGAAAGTACTATCTTTATTTGAATAATCGAAAATAAGTTTGATTATCGAAACATTATTCTTTAATAAAATAAAGAATATATCTCAGCAAATAATCGGAGTCATAGATCCTCAAATGAATATTCAAATAATATTCATTAAATAATATAAACTGAGTCATAAGCCCTCGAATGAATATTCAAATATTATTCAATAAATAATATAAAAGAGTCATAAGCCCTCGAATAAATATTCAAATATTAATCAATAAATAATATAAACTGAGTCATAAGCCCTCGAATGAATATTCAAATATTATTCAAATAATAAAATAAAAGGAGTCATAAGTCCTCGAATGAATATTCGTAATAATATTCATTAAATAAAATAAAGTTATCGAATAAACCTTATTCGATTAATAGTTTTAAAAACTATATAACATATATATATATATAAATATATATTATACTCGGGCCTCGCCTCCCGGTTTAGAAATATGTTCACCTTTTATCCCCTATACTAAGGGTAAACTCAAAACCGCTTATCTCTAGCATAGGTATTATGCAACTATAAGCATTTGAACCAACAGATATATAATCAAGAATATGAAACAGGCATGCATATATACCATATCACATGCTACAATATATCGCAAGAATTTGCTAATAACCAATATGCATTTATCGCAAGATCATGCATATACACATATACATCACAACAACAGTTATACGGGTAGAAAACTTGCCTGAGCGACTGGGGTTACGAATGGCTCGGGACGAGTCTGGTAACCTATAAGCAACAAGTAAGTTGGAATTAAACCAAAGTCACTTGTAAATCTATACTCTAACCAACTCAGACTCTAACGCTCGTTTTGCGCTTACTGATTCTCTTAAGTCACTCGAGTACCCTCGGCTCCACTATTTTTAATAATTTAACCATTACGAGTTTTAAGGCGATTCTTTCACGAGTGTCTTATCAACTGCCTAACACACTCTACATAAATGTTTCATGCTCCAATTAGTCATTTAAGGGCCTTAACCAAGGTTTCAAAGTAAGGCGGGGTAAAGGTTCGTTCGCGAAACACCGTTACTTAAAACGGTCGTTTCTCCTAAACCGTACATCGGATTCAAGCAAGCCACATATCAAAACGAAGCTTGAAACATAACCTATCTAAGCATGGAAGTGGTTAGTTTATAGAAATGGGTGTTCGGGTCCAACAGTTAATCACAAAACAGTTTATAGAAAATCGGGCATTACGACGGCTATAACCTAACGATTTCCAAAGTTTAAACTACACCAAATCACCAATTCAACAACAATCCAACATCCATCAACATCAAACTAAACCCATTCATCTAAGCACTATTATCATCCAAACAAACCAAACTTAAAACTAAGGGTTCAAGAGTTTATACCTTCCTTGGAGAGTGGGTAGTCACTAACAAGCCTCTAGGAACCTTGATCTATGCTTAATCAACCTTAAGCTTTCATGAAAATCAAGAAAATCAAAGTAAGTTACTATTCACTATTCATCATCATATTTGATGAGTGGATTAGCTATGCAAACCATGGAATCTTGATCTTAAACTCATGGTATAACTAAGTTATGAAATATAGGATCCAAGGAAACAAACCTTGTAATTTTCCATGGCCTAGAACTTGAGTTTTGAAAATCTATTTCTTCATTTCTTGAAAAGGCCGAATGGAAGAAGAAAGAAATGGGGAGAGCTTTTGCTTGCTTGTCTTGCCTTGATATTTGTGCAAAGAATGCATGGTTGTGGTTAATTATTGGCTAAATATCTTGTTTTCACTTGCTTATGTCATTGCTTGCATCACTACTTTGCCACATGTCTCATTCTTGTGGTGTGATGATGTCACCTTGCTTCTAACCACATGTTTTAGCTTATATTAGAAGCTTCCTTCTCATGTTACTTGCATGTGCTTACCCCTTGGACGTTTATTTTTTACGGTTCGCTTAACTCTCTTTCTCGTTGATCGTTTGAGGGATCATACCCGGGATCTTATTACTTGGGTTCCCTTAACCTTTCTCAATATAATATTCCTTTTTATAATCCTCTCTTATAATCCTTGAATTTAAATCCCTTTAATCATGTTACCTTATACTCAATTCTTTCGGTATCTGGTGGATTTTCGAGAAAAATCAAAGTGTTCGGAATTGGATTCTGACGATCTTTACATACACTTATTTACTTTATGGAATACTAATACGATATTAGAATTTCCATAACAGTACTCCTATATAGCGTGGTCTGATAATTTTTCTTAATCAGCATCATCAGCAAAAGTTACTATTCATCGTGTTTCAAAATTCCAAAAATTGGGGTTATTACAGAAATTCACGCACTTTATAAAATCAGCAACGTGTTGTCGTAGAGAGTTTGAAAACT